>NW_022631355.1:0-125223 GCF_010015895.1 Lontra canadensis
CTTTCAGAGGATGTGTTCATGTGTTCATGTGTCTGTGTGTGGGGGGGGTGTGTATGCTGGCTAGCCCTGTCCCATGTCTACACTCTCCACACCCAAGCTCTCTGCAGACAGCAAATCCTGCGGGGTTAGTTCTAACTTTAGAGATTGTCATGTATTGGCGAAGGGTGTTCTTGTGTGAGGTGGGGGGAGATAGTGGGCTTTTGTGGTTAGTAATGTATGTATCAATAAAACACTTTAAAATCTAATTTTTTTCCTACTACAAATTGGATGCAGATGTAGCAGATCTCTCAATGGCTGGGGTGATGCTTGGGAAAAAGCTGAATTAGACCCAATGACCTCAGGCCTAATTCCCTGAGGTCACCGTATCTGGCAGAAGCACAGGGCTGTGACCATTCATGCCTTCTGACCCAACAGTAACCAATACAGTTTCAGGGAAGAAAGAAAAAGAGGAACTAGGAAAAGTCTAGTAACTTTGATGAAGCACTCTTAGAGTATCAACCTAATCACTGCACACTCACTTGTCTCCTCCAATCATCACAGACTCCTACAGGGTAGAGATGTACCTCCACAGATGAGGACCCTGAACACAGAGAAGCTAAGTTCACTTCACCAGCATCACACAACAACCCAGAAGAGCACAGCAATTTTTCATCATTAAGTGTTCCTAATCTCACTTCAGGAAATGTAAACAAAATAAATAAGACAACAGAAGAAATTAAAAAGTTACATGTGCCAAAGACTTCCCCTGAAGCATTAATAGCCAAGAATTACAAATAACCTAAGTGCTCCAAAGATAGGGGAATGGTTTTAAGATGTTATGTTTTAATGGTTTTAAAATGTTATGTTGGTTTTTCTTCATGAAAAGAAAATGGGAATAAACATAAAAAAGTACTCAACTTGGGATGCCTGGGTGGCTCAGTTGGTAAAGCAACTGCCTTCGGCTCAGGTCATGATCCCAGAGTCGTGGGATGGACTCTGCTCAGTAGGGAGCCTGCGTCCTCCTCTCTCTCTCTCTGCCTGACTCTCTGCCTACTTGTGTTCTCTGTCAAATAAAATCTTTAAAAATAATAAAAATAAAATAAGTACTGGTATGATGTCCATAGCATATGTTGTTGCTACTCTTATGAATACTTGTCTCAGGCCTTTTCTTCCATGGGCAACCTTTCCTTGAAAGATAAAGCATATAAATATGCATTCTTTCATCCTGTTATTTTGTACATGTATTAACATACCTCTTTATTTTACTCACGGTACAGCAGGCTGCTAAGATATCTTGGTTAAGTGGATTCTAGCTTACTCTATTATTTTAATAACTAATTTTTATAAAATAAACAAGATCTCAAAATAAAAAAAAATTTTAGTTCATATCCTGCCTGCTCTTACCACTTAACTAGCTGTGTGACCTTGCACAAGTTGGTTAACTTCTCTGGTCTCATTTCTTTATGTGTAAATCTGGGGTTAATCATTAACCTCTCTGAGCCTCTGTTTCCTCATCTGTATATCCGGGGTTCATAATAGTACCTAACCTCACACGGTTGTCATGATTAACAAATTAACATATGATGAGCACTTTCCCACCAGTGTGAAACTAAAGTTTTCACCCCTTCCTATGTACCTGGGACTGTTGAAAGTGCTCATCATATGTTAATTTGTTAATCATGACAACCGTGTGAGGTTAGGTACTATTATGAACCCCGGATATACAGATGAGGAAACAGAGGCTCAGAGAGGTTAATGATTAACAAATTAACATATGATGAGCACTTTCAACAGTCCCAGGTACATAGGAAGGGGTGAAAACTTTAGTTTCACACTGGTGGGAAAGTGCTGGTGGGGTTTAACAGGAATGTTTTTCTCATATACCACTGGTAGAAGGCAAAATAGAAAAACCATTCTGGAAAGGTCTGTGGTTCTTTCTTTTAATGTTAAACATACACTTACCCTACAGTCTTGCAATTCCACTCCCAGAGAAACTTTGCAAATGTGCATCAGAGATATGTACACAAATGTTTACTGTAGCATTACTCATAAAACTCAAATCCTGGAAATATTCTAAGCGCCACCAACCATAGAGGGACTATGGAATATTATATAGTAGTGCAAACAAAGGAACCACAGGAACACAAACAAATCTCAGAAACTAGACTAAGCTAAATTAAAAAAAAAAAAAAAAGGCAAGGCTTAAAGGCTGTATATAGTCTACCAATTCAAAAAAGTTCAAACAAAAAATAAAATTAAATGTGCTGTAAGAAATTTAATTAAAGTTATGTAATTAAAACTTTTTTTTTTTTAAAGCAAGGGAATGATAAACACAAAATTCAAGGGAGTGGTAACCTCTGGAGGTAAAGAAAGACTACAAGGTTAGGGGAAACAACTCAGTTTTTGTTTTTTTAAATCTTTTTTTTAATTCAATTTTTATCTTGGGTAGGTACTTCATGTGTGCATTATCATGCTTTATCTGTTTAATGTACATAAAACACTAGGTCAAATATACATTTCAAATAATACACAAAAAAATTACAATACACACTACTTTACCAGTAGATGTATAACTGCTTAAAATGATTTTTTTTAAAAGGACATTTTTATAAAAACAGGGAAATGTCTTCAACAAAAAAAAAGGAACTCAAGAATGTACTCATAAATAGATGGTTTCTGAGGGGTTTTATGACAGGGGAAGTGTCTGAAATGGAGAAAAGAAACAAGATCCAAAATATTACCTAATTTAAGAATTCCATCCACAACACACACTTGTGCACACAAACAAAACACCAAAGGAAAATGTGCAGAAACGGTAACAGTGCTCATCTAGGTGTGGTACCGAACGTGAATATTCCCTTGTTCATAATCTCCAGACTTTATTTAGGTATTGTAGGCAGAAAGTGTAAGAACAGAGTATGGACAACACACCTGAAACGGCATACACTAACCTCCGAACAAAAACTAGACGGGAGCTTCCTGGAAAGGAATGTGTGGGGTGAAGTTTCTTCTTGCTCTTTCTCTTGGTAGAGTTTGTGCTACCCATCCAACACACAACACACACACACACACACACACACACACGGACAGAGCAGGGAAAGTCCTACCAGATGAGCTACACTGGGGGAGGGGAAGACAGGGTTTGGTTGAAGTGGGGTGCAGAGGCTGAAGTTCCCCACCCATTAAAAGTTCTCCGCGGCTCGAAGTGCTCCCACCCCAAGTCCAAGGTAAAGCCCTGCAACGTGCACCGCTGCGGAAGCCGCCTCCCCGGGCAGCAGAGCAATCCTCCCCCACCTCCCCCGAAGCGACCCCGGCAGGCAGCAGGAGCTGGTGCGCGCTGGGTGGGGGCGGGGAGCCCAGGCCGGGCGCCGTCTCCTGATCTTGGGCCAAGGCGGCCAGCTCTCCCGACGGAAGCCCCTGCCTCGAGCAGCCGGTGGCCGCCCGGCCTGGGGCCAGCCGGTAGGAAATCGAGCCGACCACATCTGAGGCCTGGCGAAAGGCGCAGCAGCTGCCTCCGGAGCCGCCAGCGCACGAGAACCAGGTCAGGACGCAGAGGCGGCTCCTTGGCCAGACAGCAAGACCCACACACACACGCACGCGCGCACACACACACGCACCCGCGCCCCTCCACTGGGGCCATCGCCCGCGCCACGCAGTGCACGTCCAGAAGAGCCCCCACCCGCCCCCCGCGAGGCCGGCCGCTCCCACAGCTCCACCCACCCGACTGCCCGCACGGCTCCTCACCACCCACTCCCACCCCGAAACGCTAAGCAAAGGAGAAAGCAAACGCGCCGCCACCACAGCCCGCGGAGTGCCAGCCCCTAACAGAACAGCAGCCCCACGCACGTTGCCTAAAGGGGCCCAAAGCCCGCGAAACCTCCTGGCCCCTCGGGAGGGCTGAGGAGGAGAGCAGCAAATAGTTTTGGAAAGGCCAGTGGAAATCCCGGATGAAACAAGCACTCTCATGTTCAAATGTAACCTCTGAAAGTCTTCCAACATCCATTTTAGTGGATGGGCAGATAAACGGGGGACAGTCAACCAACAGACTCCAAGGCTCAACACTGGTGAGTGGGAAAAAGCCAATGGAACTCGGGAGGGGAGCGTGGATGCCCATGGCCTCCCAGCTGCCAAGCTTCTCCACTTTTGGAGAATGAGCTCCCACACACTAGGAGCTTGCACCCCTGACAGGTGAGTTTGCCCCAGGCCCTTCCTTTCTCAAAGACTCAAGAGGACTTACACCTTTTTTAATTCAAAGAAATGAATCTTTAAGCCAGCACCCAAAAATCTGGAGAAGTAATTTGTGACAGAGGGGCCTCCAGCCATCAGTCATTAAGACCGACTTCACAAAGTGGGCTAAGAACTGGAAATGGGGGAGAAATGCCATTTAAGGAAGCCTGATGACAGGAAATTAGGGAATGCAAACAAATCAAATACATTCTATTTGTCCTAAACTCCTAGGGGAAAAAAAAAAATCATACAACACATCTCAGTATAAAGTCTCATTATCCACAGGCACTACAGTCTGTTAGCCCAGATAACTGAAAGATGCCCATAACCTAGATTCTTGTACATGTTCATCTGGAAGTCCCATCTGCAATGTTAGAGAAAAGGGCAGAGAAACCCTGGCGCTCCCCCTCCCAGAAACGCTCTTTGAGGGTCAGGGGTGATGAGGAAGACTGTGGGAGTCCTCCCTCTGGCCTTCCTATGGCACACACCCCCCTTACCTCCCTCCCAGTTTCTGGGACGCTGCTAGATCTTGGTCCCCCATTCTCTATTTCTTCCTTCATCCCCTCAGCAGAGCTACTCTCCACCCTTCTACCTTCTGGTCTTCTGGAAACTTCCCCTCCACCCAAGGCTCCACAGCTCAGCCTGCACCAATAACCCTAAAGCTTCCTTTTTCCTAGACTGTTCCTCAAGCTGGAGCCTGCTTTCCAGCTCCAAGAAACATTTCTACCGATGCAATGTAGGCCCAAAGCACTTAAAACCTAACTCAGTGGGCAGGTTGGGGGGGGAGGGCACCCAGATGACTCAGTCAGAAAAGTATGTGACTCTCGATCTTGGGGTCTTGTGTGTGAGCTCCACACTGGATGTAGAGATGACTTAAAGTCTTAAAAATATGGGGCGCCTGGATGGCTCAGTGGGTTAAGTCTCTGCCTTTGGCTCAGGTGGTGATCTCAGAGTCCTGGGATCGAGCCCTGCTTCGAGCCCTGCTTCGAGCCCTGCTTTGAGCCCTGCTTCGGGCTCTGTGCTCGGCAGGGGGCCTGCTTCCCTCCCTCTCTCTGCCTGCCTCTCTGCCTACTTGTGATCTTTCTCTCTGTGTCAAATAAATAAATAAAATCTTAAAAAAAAAACCACACACTAGAAACTCTGTTAAAAAAAGTCTTCAAAACAAAAAAACAAAAACAACTCACTCAGCACCTGTCCCCTTTTCCCCATCAACTCCTCCTCTGAACATTGTTTTTTAAAAATTCATATGAAAAGTTATTCATCAATGAAGTTATTCATCAATGAAGGTTGGATGTCGTCCCCTTTATGCTTCCATATGCAAGCAGACCCCAGTCCTGCCAACAGCTCCTCAACAGTATTTCAGACCTGTCTTCTTCTCATTTTCTCCTCACTTCTCTCTCAGGGGATAACTGCAGTACAAGTCTCCTTGACTGGCCAGCTGACCTCTGCCTTCATCTCAGCTCACCTGTCAGTCATATTCAATCCACTGAACCCCCAATCCATGGGTTCAACTCCCAGACTAGTGTGCCTAATTCACTGCTTCAATCTTTTCTTTTGGTTCAAATGGTAAAAATAAGCAAGTAGGCAAGTAGGTACGCAGGTAAGTAGGTAGGTAGACAGATACATGTATCAAGGGCAATAAAGATCCTGCCACCTTGCTCTTATGAACTTGGGTTTAGAATTTTGTGTTTTTTCAAAACATCTTTTCTACACATTAGTGAAAACTGAAAACTCCAGATGAGGGCAACAGTTGGGTAAATTAGAATACAACTCAATGGAATATTAGAGAATCCTCAAAAACTATAAACCATGAACGCTAAGGGAATATGTTGGATAAACCAGGCTGTACGAAGGTCATGACTGTAACCACGTAAAACCATGCAGGCAAGGGGCACAAGCCGGAAAGTAGTTTTTTTTTTAAAAAGCAGAAAGAAAGAAGAAAAAGCAGAAAGAGCTAGAGTGGCCCCACAGAATACTAAAATTTCACCTAATGATGCTAGCAGCGCATCCTAACCATCAGGCCTTTCATGTAGAGCGTACATGTATGTTAAGTCAGGCACGCTTCCAGCAAGCACGTGTTGAAAACTTACTCGGTGAGTGTTACTTGCAGGGACCGGGGATGCAGGACTAGGTGAGCAGTCTCCGCCTCATGAACAAAGATGTTAGGGATGTTTGGACTCCTCTTAGATCTCATTCAAGGGAAGGTTTCTCTAGGACAGACCCGGACCAATACCTCTGAAGTGTGTATGGCAGCATAAATCTAGGCTACAGACTCTGTGGCTTTGAGTCTGTGATGAAAGCAATGAAAACTGATATTATTAATTATGAGTTTATCTCTGAGTGAATCTACCCTTTGTGCAGCTACTGACAGAATTATCACAGGCACACTAAAACTCATTACAGAGCCAAGGAAAACTCTGGTGGATGACCCAAAGGAATCAAGCAGGGTCCTAAGAATAGAAAGACAAGAAAGGTAAAGAAGAGTTTCAGTAGAAGATGCTGAGAGGGACGGAAGAACAGGAGACTCCCTCCCTGCGAAGTAGAAAACAAAGAAGTAAAAACAAGGAGTTGCCACTTCCCAGGGAGGACTATAGTTTACATTTGGTGCCCTCCCCCCATGCAATTGGCATATAGTTTATAAAATTGGGGTCACTGAGTATATTCAGGATTTTTAAATACTTAGCTCTTCCCTGACTGTATCCTAGGTATTTTCCCATAGCGTTTCCCATACCCTGGCGTGGGTGAATTGCATGTGATATGAATTATTATTGAAATGAAATTGTAATTTAGGAAAATCCTTTAGAGGAAACCTGTATCTCCCTCCCTGTAAGAAGCCTTAGGACAAAAGCAGAAACAACACGCGCTCACAAGAAGAGGGCTGAGCTGGAGAGCCCACCCTGACACTGAAGGGTAAGGGACAGAGGGACGGCAGGAACTTCAGTAGAAACTCCCCTTTTAATTTCCTCACAAGGGTTTGACATTTCCATTTCCCCACTGGGTCACAAGTGAAAGTGAGAATAAGAGGGGTCTTATTTCAGGGTGAGTGCTGGTGGTCAGGATAGGGAGACCCCCTCCCACTCCATCGCTACACTTGGAAGGGAAGAGCCTCCCCAGGACAGTAGGAGCATGGTACCTCCTGTGAGGAGGGGAAAGCAAGCTGGTGTGGCCATAAGCTGTGGGTTGAGAAAGAAAGAGCTGCGTTCTGAAGATGCATAAGCAAGGGTCCCCCAACCCAAGAATCACTGCCACAAACTCCAGTGATCAGCTATGCAGTCACAGGTAACAGTCACAAAATGCAGGTGGGTTCAAAAGGCCCTTACTGAAGAAGGAGAACAAGAAGGAAAAGAAAAATGGGGGAGGGGAGTCTGCCAGAGATTCAGTAAAATAAAAGCAAAATAAAACAAAGAATATGTATTAAGCAATTAGCATGTCCTTTAAAAAGTTAAATGCAAACCATTTTGTTGAAAACTGGAGTAGTGTTTTTAATACCCACAATACAGGCCCTTTGTTATGAAAAGACCATTCTAGAACCTCTGGGAGAGCACACAGGCAGGTGAGCTGGTGACTTGCACACTCAGGCCCAGCCTCCAGACAAATCCCAGGCTCCCACTTTGGGCTGGAGATGAATAAGCCCTAGCCACTAACTCCAAAACTAATGGGGGAGGGAGATTTGAAAACCACATCCCCAACCTGGGGGTGTCAGTCCTCAGAAAGCAGCAGCTGTGCCCCACCCAAGGCCATGATCCTTGCTCCTCAGCCTTCATCTCAAGGGAAAGGCTGGACCAGTTTTAAAGTCCCTCTTTCTCCCCAGCTATGGCCTTGATCTCTGGCCAAACCCAGATCAGCTAGGAAAGGGGTGGGGGTGGGGTGCTGTGGCCCAGCATTGCCAAAACAGAGGGGGAAAGGCAAGGGCAGAAGAGGACAGGTGGCTGATGATACAAAGACCTAGCAGCAAGATGTTCACCTGGAGTTGGAGGGGCATGTGACCAGCAGAGACATCAGCTTGCCAGGTGGGACCCTCACATCTTCTAAGGTTGTCTTCCTATAAGCCCTGGATAACATTTTATCTCGCTGGGCCTCAAATTCCTCATCCACTCTTAAAAAATTCTTTACATGTGTTAGAGAAAACTGAGGATCCACTCCAGGTTAAAGGAGACTAAGAAACCTGAGCATTGAATATGTGTGACTTGGTGGTTTGTTTTTTTTTTCCTTATGAAACAGACTGTGACAATGGGCAAAATCTAAATAATGCCTGTAGGTTCGTTTATGTTAATAATGTTAATAATGCTAGTGTTCGTAAAGTCTGTAGATCAGGTCTGTAGTAGTACTGTATGTACGTTCATTTCCTGGTTTATCATGGCACTGTATTAATTTATGTGATTATAGAAAATCCACACTCAGGGTGCCTGGTTGGCTCAGTCGGTGGAACATGCGACTCTTGATGTCGCGGTTGTAAGTTCGAGCCCCAGGTTGGGTACAGAGATTACTTATAAGACAAAATCTTTAAAATATTAAAAAATTACTTATTAGTTATAAGATAAAATCTTTAAAATATAAAAAAAAAAAGAAAATCCACACTCAAGTGGTTAGAAGTAAAAGGAATCATGTCTGCTACTTACTTTCAAATGGTTCAAATAAAAAATAGAAAAAGAAACCAAAGTGCATGTAGTAAAATGTTAACATTTGGAAATCTGAGTGAAGAGAATTCCTTGTACTAGTCTTGCAACTTTTCTGAAACTCTGAAAGTACGCCAAAAATAAAATAGTTTTTAAAAGAATTACGTTATTAGATGATTGATAAGACTCTCCTAGTCTCTGTAAGAAGGTAACATTCTCCACATTTTAGCAAACAGGAAGAGGAGCTCCTTGACAGCACCAGGAGGGCTCTGGAACTCAGGGTCTCTGACTCAAGTCCTCCCTCCACCCAGACTCCAGCTTCCGAACAGCAAGGGATGGTGAGCCCCAGACACCACTCCAGATACCCGACAAGAACCTCAGCGCAGAAAGCAAGTAAGTGCTCAGAAGGCTGTCAGGAGAAGCAAAAAGCTTTGGAAAACAGACCACCCTGTTCTCCTCCAGAGACCCCTTCCCTCCACATGCACGGGGCACAGACGGTTCCTCTGGTGCACACCCCAGAGGCTAACCAGAAGTAACCAGAAGCTTCAGCCAGCATGCATGCACTAACTCCACCAGAACACGCAGCCCCACAACACAGAACACAGCCTGGACACGCAGTTTGGCCCTGGGAGGGCAGCCTTCAGCCGTCTCTGACCATGGAACATGACATCTGGAAATCCTAAGTCAGTCTCCTAAATAACTCTAGGGTCAAGGGAGAAAAAAGAAACCAAATCACAACTACATTTATTTCTAATTTATGTGTGCTACTTGTCTGTGTCATGGTAAGGATGTACTTTAAATATCATTAATATGTAAACTGATTTGAGTATAAAAATAAGAGCTATTTCTGGGGGAAAAAGTCACACTTACAGATCTGAAGATTAATGTCCATGAAAATAATAGCTATTCACAGAGGAAAAGTTCTTCTATTTCTTCTAAAGCTCCTTCTATAAATACTTTTTACGAAACATGACGGAAAATAAATTAAGGCTCCATCCAAGAAGAAAGAAAATAGAATCCTTTAAAAACTTAGGAAAGGAGTCCCTGGCTGGCTCAGCCGGAGGAGCATGCAACTCTTGACCTTGGGGTCATGAGTTCAAGCCCCATGTGGGGTGTAGAGAAGACTTAAATAAAACTTAAAAAAATAAAATAAAAAGTAAATAAAAATGTAGGAAAAAGGAATCCGTAAAGACAGAAATAGTTGATTAGAAAACAAAATGTAGTGGTATTTATAAATGGAATCTAAGAGATGGCTCTCCAAAAGACCAATGGAATAAAGAAACTTCTGGCAAGGCTGCATCATATGAAAAAGAAAAACATATAAACAATATTAGAAATGTGAACAGGAATATAACTATTATCAGTGAATAAGGCATGAAGTGCATTACTAAAAACTTTGAAAATATTAATGAAAGGATGATTTTCTAGGAAGAGGTAGAAATATTAAAACTATCAATCACCAGACAAGTAGAAACATCAGAGAACAACCCTCCCCCAAAAAAGGGCACCAGGACCAAAAGTTATTACATTACTTTTCTAGGTCATAAAAATGATTTGTTTTATTCTTTCATTTAATTCTCCCAGATCCGTATAAGGTAAGCACAATCTCTCACAGTCAAGGAATCCAAAGGCTCAGAGGGGCTCAAGCAGTGTCTCTAAGTCACCCAGCCACACGTGGCCAACCTGGGACTCAGTCCCACAGCCTGACATTTCTGGGGTAAGGCTCAGAGAATTTTGTGTTCCAAAGTGTTTAAGTACTTCTGTGATCAGCCAGGGTTAGAAACTTCTGGGCCCTTGCTACTTAAAGTCTGGTCCCATAAACAGAAGCAGCATCACCTGCGAGCATGTGAGAAATGCAGAATCTCAGGCCCCACCCCAGACAGACCTGCTGAATCAGAAAATGCATCATAAAGAGATTCCCAGATGATGTGGATGAACATTAAAATATGAGAAGCACTGGTCTATCCTATATCTATCTGCCCAGTCTACTTCAATTCCCTTTAAAATTTATAAAAGCAGCGCCTGTTCCATCTAGCACAACCCAAAAAAATGAACTGATGTACAGCTGGAGGGAGATTTGATCCTATAACCATGCACCAAAAAAGTGTAGCAAAATAAAACATTAAAAAATTTAAAAGAAATTTGTAATATTTATCAAGGTCTGAGAGAATACCACTAATAAATGAAACTCTTACTAATTCATAAAAACACACACAAAGAGGAAAGGAAATAAAAATATATTCACATAGTAGTACAGAGACCCAATAAACAGAGCAATAAGAGATCTGCGAATCAAATGTTGTGCCAATTTTTATGCCAATTAAAAAAATAAAGATTTTATAATAAATATGTATTATTTTGTTGACAATCAGGGGAAAATAGACATTTAAAATAAAATATATATATACACATACATATATATACGTGTGTGTGTGTGTATATATATATATATATATATATATATATATATATATATATGATTGTTCTAGAAAGACCCAAATATTAACAGGAATTCTAAGTGGTAAAATTACAATGTTTTATTTTATGTGCTTATGTGAACTTCCTAGTTTTTCTGCGATAAATTTGCAATCTTTGTAACAGACAACAACCAAGAAGTTCTTAACTATTTCTTAGTTTGACCTGATCTGTAATTTAACAGCTTTGACACTTAGTCTCTCTTGGATTTTCATAAGTCCTCACACATTATTTCTTTTTCATAAATAGTCTTTTTTTTAAATTTTATTTTTTATAAACATACAATATTTTTTTATCCCCAGGGGTACAGGTCTGTGAATCGCCAGGTTTACAACTTCACAGCACTCACCATAGCACATACCCTCCCCAATGTCCACAACCCCACCCCCCCAACCCCCCCTCCCCCTATCAACCCTCAGTTTGTTTTGTGAGATTAAGAGTCACTTATGGTTTGTCTCCCTCCCAATCCCATCTTGCTTCATCTACTCTTCTCCTACCCCCTTAACCCCCCATGTTGCATTTCCTCTCCCTCATATCAGGGAGATCATATGATAGTTGTCTTTCTCCGACAAATCAACAGTCTTAAAGGCACGTCCTTTCCATCCTCATCAAGTACCAAGCCCAGATAAACAGAGCCCTTTTACCTTATTCTGCAGCCTGCAGTTCTCAAACTCCAGTGCACACAGGAATCACCCACAGGAAGCTGGCTGCGGATGTGGACCTTCAGGTCCTACCCTCAGTGATCAACCCTGTGTGTCCACGGAGGGGATGAGGAATCAGATGGTCCCCTAAATACCTTTAGAGAAGCCCCCAACCTGGCCGATAACCCTATGGGAGTGAGGGTAAGTACAGAAAAAGGGAAGTCTTGACTGGTTTAGAAATTGGGTGAACTGAGGGTTTACAGGTTGGCAGGGGGACAGCGGTCTCTTTCCACCCACCCCCTACTCTGTGCACGTGCAGGGTTGACCGGGGCTTCTGCTGCTGAAAGAGGGCAACAGGTGGGTGGGAGGCAGGGGTAGAAAAAGGTTTTCTCCCAAAAGGTGAGCTGAAGTCCAGCACAGCCCTGTGTCTTAGCCTCCCTGCCAGAATGCACTCTGCTCCGGGAGAAGGCACTTGCAACAGCTCTACGGGTTCACGGAGGTCCATCTGCCAGGGTTTCTGCGCGGCGCCCTGAGAAGGCAGCTCCTCCCCGCTGGCAGAGATGCAGCGCAGCTGCCACGAGGGGCCCGAGGACTTGGCCTGGTGCTGGCGGGCCCCACAGGGACCTCCTTCAGCCCTGGAACAGAGCTTCCCCTCCCTCCTCGACCTTGTGGGTACCCCCCTTGATTCCAAGGTTTCCTGGAGGACTTAAAAAAACCAGCAGAGGAGCCAGAGAAAGGGCTCGGTCTGCTACGCCACCTGAACATGAAAGGGGAAGAGGAGCAGAGACCACCACTAGTTGAGAACTGCTCACTGCTACTGCAGATGCAACCTGCTGACATGCAGAACCCGACACGTGACGACCCTTCCGGCAACTGGGAGGCGGCTCACAGCCCACGTCTAACTGGTGTTTCTTTTTCACTTTTCTCTTTTTAAGCCAAGTTGACCCCTCTCCCCACCTTCTTTTTAGGGAGGGCAAGAGACAGGAATCTGGCCCCTGCTTAACAGCAGCAGGGGTTCCCACGGCTCCCAGGGAAGTGGGGGGGGGTCCCTTGTTCATGGCTCCCAGCAGACACAACCTTCCTAGGCAGGCAGACAGCTCCATCTCCAATGTAGTTCTTGGGGCAGCAGAGACCAGGAACGTGCAGTTATGGGGCAAGGGGCTGGGGGCGGGGCAGGACAGAGGGGCTGACACTGGACAGCTCCACGGAGAACTAGTGCCTCCCATTCCCCAAGTATAGGTTTAAAGTGCAGGGCACCTCAGTGGCTCAATCGGGTAAGGGACCAACTCTTGATCTCAGCTCAGGCCTTGATCTCAGGGTCGTGAGTTCAAGCCCCGAGCTGGGCTCCATGCTGGGCGTGGAACCTACTTAGAAAATAAATAAATAAAAATAAAAGGCAAACACAACGGGGAAGATTAGCGCGTTGACAGGCTCTATCTAGAACACGCTTGCGGGAGTCTTGGACTCTGAAGAGCCGGACAACCAACAAAGATGCTGCCTCAAGAAAGGAGACCGGGCACACAGAAGTGGAGCCCGTTTCTACTTCCAGCTTCCATGAACCCTCATCCCCACAGAGCAGCTGCAGGTAAGTCTGTGTTTTAGGCTTCCTTCAGGTGTCTGGGAACTGAGAAGGCAGCTCCCCCTCCTAGTAGTTAGTACTAATGAGAGTTAATGACAAGTGGGCTGTTAGTCCCCAGGTAATTACAAGATGTGGGTTCACAGGGCTCCTCCCTGATGCGTGTCTGTGGGAAAACAGCCTAGGACCTTCTTTCTACGTTGGGGAACAGGCCGGTGCCCCATCTATTATCCGGCTCACAGCCTCCAGGCTCGCAGCCAAGCCTGCGTTAGATTCTGCTCCTCAGACCGGCCTAGGCTGTCACACTTTGAGGAGGTGAAGCTCATTGTCTCTCCCATCAATTTGATTCTACAGCATTTATTAAAAGGACTTACTGCATGCCAGGCCTTGTGCCAGCTCCTGGGAAATGGAATTGAGGGAGAGGAGCGAGCACCTCACCACAGGAAGTCATCCCAGGCCCTAAAGTACTCCTAGGGAAGTAGAGACTTCCTGTGCGGCAATGAGGGAAGGGTGGGTGCTGGGGCCCAGGTGGTGGGAGCACTGGAGACAGGCAGCACAGCTGCAGGGACAAAGCCCAGAACTTTTCCAATATACCTGCAGGAACAGGTTAAAAAGTGTAACACAGGCATGCCTGGCTGGCTCAGTCAGAGGAGGACATGACTCTTGATCTTGGGGGCTGTGAGTTCAAGCCCCATGCTGGGGGTCGAGATTACTTAAATAAATAAAACTTTTAAAGAAGCGTAACAGAAAAAGATCCCACTCACTGCAGTAATAACCTACATCTTAGATCTGAACCTATTGAGAAATGTGTCAGAGCCAAATCTTTAAAACTCTGGTGGACATACAAAGAAGACTAGAAGAGACCGATATACTTTCCATTTCCTGGATAGGAAGACTCATTGTAAAGCATTCCACTCTCCCTTAAATAATCTATAAGTTCCATGTAATTCCAATTGAGAAATCACATTTTTCACAGAATCTGACAAGTTGTTTATAAGCTTATTTGGAAAAGGAAATACAGAAGAAAAGCCAAAAAAAAAAAAAAAGTGGAAAAAATGAGTTCTGGGTTTTTGTTTTTTAACTCAACTGTTACATAAAAACTGCTGTAATTAAAACAATAAAATACTGGGGCGCCTGGGTGGCTTGCTCAGTTAAGCGTCTACCTTCAGCTCAGGTCATGATCCCAAAGTCCTGGGATCAAGCCCCATGTAAGGCTCCCTGCTCATCAGGAGCCTGCTTCTCTCTCTGTCCCTCCCCCCAGCTCGTGCTCGAGCACACGCTCTCTCTCAAATAAATAAAATATTAAAAAATAAAATAAAATACCGACATAGAATCAAATAATTCAATGGAACTGAAGACAGGCTCTAGAATGCCCATGAATATGTATTTATAAAATGCTTAAGGTAGAATTATAAACCATTTGGGAAACTATAGTCAATAAACAGACTGCCTTTCTATTCAGGAAAAATTCAATCCCTATCTAATCAAACACAAAAATAAATCTTGAACAAATAGCCAAAAAAATGTATGTATATATATGTCAATTACCACATTTGTAATTACAAAAAACTGGAACTGTACAAGTCCATCGATGGGAATCAATTTAAGATTTTTTTTTCTTTTTTCTTTTTTTTATTTATTTGACAGATCACAAGTAGGCAGAGGCAGGCAGAGAGAGACAGGAGGAGGAGGCAGGCTCCCTGCTGAGCAGAGAGCCCGATGCGGGACTAATTACAATAACTCTATAAAATGCAAGACTCAAAAAATAAAATAAAATAAAATGCAAGACTCTACAGCCTTTATAAGGCTAAGATAGATGTGCTGACATGGAAAGATACCCTCAATGTATTAATGAGCAAATAAAAGAACACCAAAATATAAAGGATGGTACAAACACATTACTGCAGGAAAAGTAGTGAGTTCATGTACTCATTTTAAAGTCTGCAAGATATGTATAAATTGACAATAGAGATTACACCAGGATGGAGAGAAAGAGCAATTTTCAGTTTCAATCAGTTTCAAACTGATTTTGTATAGGTTAAAAAAATTTTTTTTCTCCTACAGGTCTGGCTGCTAAGCTGCTAAGCTGTTACTAGGTCCCTGCCCGGCGGTTTGGAGACAAAGCCCCTAAAAGTAATCAAGCTCATTCTCTGGCCTTGCCATTGATCCACAGCCAGTGATTCTCCCTTGTTGGGAGCAAAGGGAGCCAGGATGCATCAGGATTTGGTCTTCTCACATTGACTATGCCATCAGCATCTCCCCAAGAGCACTAGCAGACATGAAATAGCAAAACCTGCAAAAGAGGCCACAGTAGAACTTAGAGAAAAAGTCATATTTTTAAATGTGTCTGTGACAAAAAAAAAAAAAAAGTAGGAAAAAAAATAGAGCAACTTACAGATCCAACGGAGAATCTAGAAAAAGCACATACCAAATAAACCTGAGGAAAAGAAGAAAATAAAGACTGAAGCAGAAATTCATGCTTTAAAAGACAGAAAGCTGGGGCGCCTGCCTGGCTCAGTCAGTATAGAGCATGTAACTCTTGATCTCTCTTGATCTCAGGGTCGTGAGTTCAAGCCCCACGATGGGCATGGAGCCTACTGAAAGAAAGAAGGAGAGAAAGAAAGAAAGGAAGGAAACAAAACAGAAAGCACAACTGACAAATCCATGTGCTTTTAAGTTACATAAAAAAAGAAATTAATGTACGATGTTGGAAATTAACAAAGTGAAAAGAAATCACAGCTACTGAGGGAACTGAAGGGCAATAACTATATACCCATGGTTCTATTAAATTTGAAAAGAGATCACTTTCAGAGAAAATACAAAGTAAATGTTTTGTAACAATAGCCACAGAAATTATAGGTCAATCTCCTTCACAAAAATAAATGCAAAACTCCCATGCTGATAAATCAAACAGCATGCTAAAAAAAAAAAAAAACAAAAAAAAAAAAAAAAAAAAAAACCACCCATTACCAAATATGGAATATTAAGGAATGTAAAGATAGTGCAACACTAAGAAAGGCATTAACGGGGGAGGCCATGTGCTATGGTGAGTGCTGGGAAGTATGTAAGCCTGACGATTCACAGACTTGTACCCTTGGGGCTAATAATACATTGTATGTTAATAAAAAATAAAAAAGTAAAAAAATAAATTATAAGATTTTTTAAAAGAGCAAATTTATTTTTAAAAATTAACAATGCAAAACATCACAGTGGTTTCAGTAGTTTCATGTTTACTACTTTCTGCATGATTTCTGCTAAAACAGTTCATCTTTCTTTGATATGAGGTGTTCTTTTACTTTTAAATGTTAATTCTAAAAAAAAAAAGAAATGCATTAACACAATTCATCCTATTAACAGAGGAGAAATATTTCACCTTCAAACCATATTAAATAGATATGACAAAATGAGGCATCCACTGTTAATAGGGAAAAACTCCTTAATAAAATGGAGCAAGAGGCAAATTCCCTAACATGACATAAAGACCTCAAACAATCAGCAATACCATGCTTATGGGTAAAACACTAGCGACATTCATATTAGAGTGAAGGGGGGGGGTGGGAATCACTAAGGAGAACAATGGCCTCTGCTCACTAAATATTTGTCAAATGAATTTAACATGGAAGGATAGTCCTAGGAGAGAGGTGGTAGACAAGGGGAGACAAGGGGATTGGCTCTGAAGTCAGCTCCACCTCCTGGAGAAACAGCAGCCCTTGCTCACACTACTGGCCTGAATCTGTTTGTTTTTGTTTTTGTTTTAAAAGATTTTACTTAATTATTTGACAGAGAGGATCACAAGAAGGCAGAGAGGCAGGCTGAGAGAGAGGAGGAAGCAGGCTCCCCGCCGGTAAGAGAGCCCAATGCGAGGCTCGATCCCAGGACCCCAGGATCATGACCTGAGCTGAAGGCAGAGGTTTTAACCCACTGAGCCACCCAGGTGCCCCTGAATCTGTTTTCTTATCCAAAAGGTGGGGCTACTACCACCTGCCTCCAAGTGGTCACAAGAACCATGAAAACTTGGCCCCATGCATCACACACATGGGGAGTGATCAGTAAGCAACACTATAGCTAGTAATATGTAGGATAAAGCAGGCTGTAACAAAGCATGACTCCATTTTTATAAACAACAGAAAATGAGGAGTTCACTCTGGAACAACTTGAAGTTAAGGGCACTGACCCCCATGCAGCTGAAAATCTGCACATAGCTTCTGACTTCCCGAAAAGTGAACTGCAGAGAGCCTACTGTTGGCAAGAAGCCCTACCATAACATAAACAGCTGATGACCATATATTTGACGTTTTATGTATGATCTACTGTATTCTTATAAGAACGCTGAGGAAATGTTACGAAAATCATAAGGAGGGGCACCTGGGTGGCTCAGTGGGTTAAAGCCTGCCTCTGCCTTTGGCTCAGATCATGATCCCAGGGTCCTGGGATAGAGCCCTGCATTAGGCTCTCTGCTCAGCAGGGAGCCTGCTTCCTCCTCTCTCTGCCTGCCTCTGTGACTACTTGTGACCTCTATCAAATAATAAATAAAATCTTAAAAAAAAAATCATAAGGAAAACACATGGACGGTACCATAGTATATTTACTGAAAAAAAAAAAAAAAAAGTCCAAGTATAAGTGGACCCACACAGTTCAAATCCACGTTATTCAAGTGCATAGAGTCAAGTCTGGGGAATACTAGTGAACAGTGGTTAATCAGGTTGTGAAATTATGGGCAAATTCTTCCCCTCTATTTTTATTTTCTCATTTTTCCAACGAACATGTATTATCTGTAAAATACAAAAATAGACTAAACCCCCCCCCCCAAAAAAAATGGTAACAGTTTTGGATTCAGCCAAGATAGAGGCCTGGGCAAGGCTCCCAGGGAAGGTGGCGGAGTAACGACAGGTTGGGGGGTGGGGGCCTAGTTACCGAGGGGAGGGTCTTGCGGGCCTCCTGGGCGCCTGTCGCCCGGTGAAACCCACCCAGTTTCAGGCACACCCACGCAGCACAGCACAGCGCGAAGCCCAGCTCCCGGCAGACGACGAGATGAAGCGCGAAGCCCAGCTCCCGGCAGACGACGAGATGAAGCTCTCCGGGCCCGCAGCCAGCACACAGTGCTGTACAACCACGGCGCCTGACCTGACTTTGTGCAAATGACACAGAAAGCCTGGATGATGGGAATGGGGTGAGAGCACTCATTTCTAGAGCCAGGGGCTTATTATGCAGGTGTGTTTGCTCTGTGAAAACTCACCCAGCTGCACACAGTATGTACCCTTTTGTGTGTATGCTGTACGTCAATAAAGTGTTTTTTTTCTTTAATCAGAGAAGAACACTCAGTTTCTGTCCTCTGCCACAGGGTTTCCCTCTTAAATTCTGGTTTTGATAAATATGAACTCATGGGCCAGTTTCATGGAACAGAACATTCAATACGGTATTTTGCCTGACATGTCTTGCTGTCTTCATTTTTCCAGACTCTTTATTGATTACTACTAAAATTATCAATGGACAAGAAAAAAATTCTGGGGCAGTCAGGGAGACACAGGAAAGCCAAACCAGATGAAGGCCAGTGGCTCTCCGCCCCTGAGCACACATCTGAAACCCCTGAGAAGTCCTGAGAAATGCTGGCACCCAGGCTCTACTTTAGACTAATTATATCAGCTTCTCAGGGCCTGGGGCCCCAGCACTGATATTTTCTTTTTTAAAAGCTCCCCAGATGATTCCAGGATGCAGTGGCACTGAGAACCACTGAACTAGCTGAACTGAACTAGCTGAACCGGAGGGACTAGCCCCCAGGCGCTCTCCCAAGCAAGCTTAAGCATGCTCCCTGCCCGTCCAGGTACAGGCTGTGGAGGTGGGAGCTAGCATTTAGGGCCTAAGTGCCCTGGCACCCTCCCAGGCCCTCCTCCACGTCCCATGACCCCCAGACCCCAGGCAGAGACAGGGGGATACCATGCCTCCACATAAAGGAGGCATCCTCTGGAAGGCTGGGGGGTGCAGGGAGCTTCCCAAGGGCTGGACACAGAGCCTTGGGCTCTGGCTTCCAGCCAGGTGTTCAGAATGCTCTGGACCACTTGCTAGTCCAGCCCCAAGACATGTACCACTCCAACCACACAACCCCAGAGCTAAGCCCTAACTACTACCCAGGGTCCAAATGACACCACTGGGAACCCACAACTGGAAAACAGGAAACCGAGGAAAAATAACAGCGAGAAGAAAGGCCACGGGGCAGAGGTCAGTGTATAGCTCAACCATTACATAGGACCTGGCTCAGGGACAAGGGGCAGGGCCAGTGTAGAAGGGATGCCACATGGACCACCTGCCCAGAGTCTCCAAAACTCATCTCTGGGACCCCCATACCACCCTCATCTTGCAACCACTCTGACTAAATGTGTAAGAGAGGAAGCCACAGGTCTAACCCAAGCAGTAGCTATCGTGGCCCAGCAGCCCCACAGCACCTTATAAGCACCTAGATAACTGACAGGAGTCATCCCTGGCTTATAGCCCACAACGCAGTCCCCTCAAAGGCCCCCTCTGTTCAGCCCAGAACTTAGGGCTGGGCTCAAAGCACAAGGGGTGAGAGTGGGGATGGACTGAAGCCATGAACAGTGTTCTAGGATGGAGAACACAGCAGGAGAAGAGACAGGGATGTGTTGCACCAGGAAAAACAGAATGGGCATCTCTGGGGCACAGCCTGCCCCAACCCACTGCAAATCCATTTTTGTGTACCCTCCGCACAGCTCAGGGTGGAAGGCAACCATGGTCCCACTTGGGAAGGCAGCCTCCCCCTCTCTGGGTCCAGCAGAGCCTGGGGTCAGAGGGTACTCCCTGCACCCAGTGTGAACTTATTCAAGTCAGTAGAGAAATGACTTGGCCCAGGCGGCTTGGGCCTTGGCCCACTCTCAAGGGAGAAGGTAGTGGAGAGAGAATCTGTCTGGGGATGCAAACAGGACTGTCAGCCCGGACCCCTTCCAGGGTCTGTTTCTGGCTCTGCTGGAGTTACTGGTCTCCCTAGTTCCTCCACTTATGCAGAGGAGCCAGCGGGAATCAGGAACAGAAACTTCCTAAAGTATAGGATGACGGATGGGCAGAAACCGCTCCTTCAGTAAACTCCATCTGTGTAGCAGGGCTGGGAACCAAGGCCCACAGGCTGCGGGGTGGGGGGGGGTGAGGGGGAGGGGACGTGGGTGCGTGCTGCAGAAGGGGCAGAGCAGGAAAACTCAGTCAATAGGGCAGGGAGTTTAGGAGCTCACTGTCAGGGACAAGTTGCAAACCCTTTCAATGTCTTTGTTTCCCTTGCAAAGCCCATGAGGTTAGGATTACATGTGAAAAATGCTTGGAGGCGGGGTTGAGAAATCCAATTACTTAAGCACCAAGGGCACAAGAGTTCCAGGCCACAGAAGTAACCAGGATTTGCTCAGACCTTAATCTTACTGTCCTTGGGATGTCTGTCTCTTAAGGAATATTTCTGTGGCAGGACAATGTCATCTGTGCCTTAGCCCCGACCCCACTCTCCTCTAGGATAAGGGAGCTGGGGTAGTAGAAAATGGCTATTTTTCTTTTTTTCTTTTTTTTTTTTGGTCTAGTCTTTAGCATCCTAAATGAAAACACCAAAGAGCCTCAACAGAAAAAAAACAAAAAGCTTTGCAGAGTGTGTAGGGGGGAAAGTGGGATAAAGTAGGAAGGAAATGTCCAAACTTCAGCAATCAAAAATATTGGGACATCTGTCCTTACAGAAACCAGCGCAGAGTTTGTGATCAGCCCCAAGACGAAAAGAGGAACCTTTTTTACCTCTAATGGAACGAGAGCCGCCAAAGCAGAAAAGCTTGAAAGTCAAGGTGCCCTGAATGACGCCATGGAGCTTTAGTGTCCTACAGGGTCCAGGTCCGCTCCCGCATCTATAAGAGACCTGGCCTCTCCGTAACTGTTCCCTTCTTCTAAAGCACACAGTAAACACACACACACACACTCCTGCCCCTCAGGGGCCTCTGCAGGTTCTCCTCCTCTCCGTCAGAATCTGAGAAGTAAGGGCAAACAGGAGGCATCCTTATCTACAGAAGCCGAGAGGCGGGTAAATCTTTGGAGGTACTTAGAAAGAATCTCTGTGATAGTAAGATCTCTACTCTTCCACGTGTCCTCCAGAAGGACCATACAGAAGAGAGGAGAGGTCCTGTCCAGAAAAGGGCAGGGGAGGAGGGGTCAAAACAGAGACCCTCTGCTCTCCCAGGAGCAAAGTTCAGAAGTAATGCAGTCCAAGACCTGGCCCGTAAGCTGTGGCTCACCAGTCCACCACAACTTGTAAAACCATCACAGCTATGTGCACCTGCCACGACAAGCCGGAGCGAGCTCGCTGACATGCCTCACCCGGGAGCTCCCAGACCGGTCTGGATGGTGCTGAGCTCCCAAGGGGAGCCATGCCCACCAGAGTCCGCAAACTCCTTGCACAAACAAAGCTGGGCTATGTTTCCATCTGCAACATTTTGGTAATGAAGAAAAAAAGAAAACTGTCGCTTCGCCACCTTTAGTTGGAGAAAAACTAACTTTGGGTAACCCCTTCATTTCACAAAGATGACTGAAGTCCAGGAACATTAAGCGTCCCCACACCTACCATACAGGAGAAGAGCAGGGAACAGAGAGGAGAAGAAACCAGACAATTGCCCTTCCCAGCTTCCTCCTTTCAGCTGGTGGTCTCCATGGGAACCCCCCTGGCAGGAAAGGCTGCAGGACCCACACACTCCCACTGAGTAGAAGGCAATTCAGGATTCAAGGTGGAACGCCCAGACACAGTATTTCCGTCCCGCTTTACCTGAATCTCAGACACAGCACATCTATGACCAGCGCTTTCCTTTCGAAACTAAGCTGTCTTCCCACCTCTTTTCATTCCTGACCCCATTACCCTAATCTGCAAGCACCAGCTTCCAGAAACTGACTTACTCAAAACAAGGCTGGTATATGGATTCTTCCTGCAAAGTCCCTTGAGGTCCACTGAGCCAGTGATGAAAGCAAACATAAAGAGCTAGGAGCTAGGCACAGCTGGGGGCCAAGGGTTTGGTCAGGGACACGTGCAAGTTCACAGCCCTATACAGAAAGATCAAAAGCCTTCACTGCATAAAAAACAAAACTTGCCAGTGCTGGTTTTCTCACTCCCATTTAAGATTTTTGGTCATATTGTCAGTGTCTCTTGGGTTCAGTGGTACTGTGAAGAACAAATAATGACTTATTTTTCAGGATTTGCTACTGTACCTGGAACATGGTAAATGCTCATAAATGTTGAAAGACAAAGGGGGGGGCGCGGAAAGGGAGATAAAACAAGTGGGATCACAGTCCCAGATAGCACCATAATCAACAGATTTTCACCGTCTGAGCCATTCCTGTCCCCTGCTTGTCCCAGGGCTTCCTAAACTAACCCCTAAGGAAGCCACCTCCTTCTCAGAAGCTGCACACATGCTGGGAACAAGGGGGAGTCCTCAGCTGACTGCCAGATGCACGAGTGTGAGAGGAAATGAGGCCAAAAGCCCAAGAGGTCAGGGTGGGAAAGAGAGCTGGGAGACTTGGAAGCTGAGCCAAACCAAAGCCTCTCCCCATGCTCCCTGCCCCCACTCCCAAGGAGCCAAACCCCTTGCTACAGCCTCAAGGGTATGGGAAGGGACTTGGCAGGACCACAAAGCCCATTTCTAGCATCTGGAGGGAGCCCAGAGCCCAGACCCCCCTCAGCAAACCCAGCAAGTGGGACACCAGAGCCCTCACCATGATCCCTGTGGGCAGCTCCCGGGGCCCCTCACTGTGGCAGGCAGGAAGGCTCTCTATCCTGCAGTGTCCTCTCAATGGTTCAAACGTGGCTGGGGTCACTAAGGAGGTGGGGCTGTGCTCTGGGACTCTAACTGCAGTCCTTATCAGGCATGCGGGCATTCCCAAAGGCAACTCTGTGTTTGGTTCCCTTCCTGCTCTAGCCTGACACGCTCACCTGAGCCCGTATCTCCCCGAGTTCACTGCTACCTGAAAACTTACCTCAGAGAAAAAGTTTCTGCTAGACCCCACAAAGGGGCTGGAGAGTAGGAAGAGCAGGCAAGAAAGAACTAGGAGTCACCCACGGTGTATGGACCACAGATCCTTGACAAAGGGGGCATTTCTGCAGTGGTCCAAAGGAGAGACAGGAGGCAGAGATCCCGGGCACAGTCCCAAAATAGTTTCCAGACATCCTCAGCCAGTCAAGGATTCCCATGGGGCTGAGCGTGGGAGCAGCGTGGGAGCCCGAAAGCAGGGGTGGCCTGGAGCTCTCGGCACTGGGCACTCACTCCTGTCCAGGCTGCCAAGAAGGAGGTGGTGGCAACTGTGTGCTATGCCATGTTCTTCGGGATATCATGGGTAGACACATAACACACCAGCCAGTACAACGACAAACTGCGTTTAGCAAGCTCAGTTCTGCGCCCCTGCTAGGCATTACGCAAACCCTACCTCATGGATATGCCTGAAACTCTGGCTGGACTCCTCACACGGCAGCGAGCCGATCCCCCCCTGCCTGCCGCACATCACTCACCCATGAACTTTATCCATCTTGCACCCATCCTATGGGAACACATACTATGACAAGTGACGCCCCCTTGTCCCGTGTCCCAGTCTTGGCCTGATCTCAGAATGAGCTCACGCACCAGACCCATCTTCCTACACCAAGACCTGCTGAGGGAAGAGGATCTGGTCACACTGCCTCATCGGGTGTGTGGGACACAGCACCTGACTGGCCACCTAAGGGAACTCCATGTGAGGGAAGGGTAGCACCAGGAATGGGCGGGGGGGTGTCGTATCCTGGTGCTTGTTGGCAATGCCCAAGCCACGCCAAGAGGAGGCTATGATTCTCAGACAGACAATTCAACAATAAAAACAAGCACAGACACAGTCTCAGAACTTCAAAAACACAGCCAGCTCAGGCTCTACGCGGAGAAGGGGGAAGGAGGAAGACGTGTTTGGAAGGCTTCCTCTGCTTTTTCAAGGAGCCTCTGCCGCATGCCCACACTACTAAAGGTTGAGGTATGAAGCTGAGAGTTTCCAGCAGCACTGCGGGGCCAGCAGAATGCAGGCAGGGAGAAATGGAGAACATACTTGGAAAGAAGAGAATCCATGGCTAGGCAGGAGGGGGGTGCTTTGGGGAGTAAACAAACCTGCCAGCAGTCCTTCCTCCAGCACAGAGGGAAGCTCTGGCTGACAAGGCCAGAGACACAGAGGAGGGAGGGAGCTGCCTCCTCCCTGAGCCCATCTGTCCTCATCCCCTTGTCCTGTTTTCCCCAGGGTGGGGGGCAGAACAGGTGCACCACATGATCTCAGCGCCCACAGCCCTCAACAGCACACACAGTGATTACAGCTCCCCCAGTCAGCAGTGGGAGGCCAGGAAAGGAAGTGGAGGTGGAACCGGGGGTTCTGCTCTGGAGAAGTGAACGAGTGAGCTCACAGATCTCTCCTCTCCACCCACAGCCAAGGCCAGTATCAACCACCCCCTGCTTGCCTTGGGGGCCACCCACCGCTCCCAGCCCCACGGAGGCATACCCAGCTCCCCACAGGAGCTAAGGCCCCCTGGTTCTTCTTCCCCCAGATTACGGCTTCAGGAGCAAAATCCGTGCCCTCCCCCCAAGCACTTCCTTGCCTCAAGTTCCTTGGGAGGAGGCCAGGGAACCACCCTGGCTCCCAATCCACCCAGCAGCCGCCTCGCCCTGGAGCCCCCATCCCACGTGGGGAAGCAGAGCCCCTCCCTAGCAGCGTCCCCACCCAGGCAGTGAGGCGGCAGGGTGCCACTTCCAGCACCTCCACAGAGCTTCCCACAGCTTTCCCAGGAAGAGGGAGGAGGATTTCCAGGGACCAAAGTCTAAGAGCGTCTGGGGACTCAAGCAGCTTGCCCACCTGCTACCCAAGCAACCTGATTCCCACAGGCTCCGTGGGCCAGAGAGGAAACAAGGGCTGAGGCAGGCGCAGGGACGGGCTCCCTCCCTACATTCTGCCCCTGCCCGACAGTCCTCACGCTCCTTCCCCAGCCCCTCTGCCCAGCAACTTGAGAGGCAGGCACACGAAGCTGCCTCCCACTGTTTTCTCCACCCGGGGCCAGCAGAGGATACTGCTGAGTAATCCGAAACACTCGGCGGGTCCCCAGCCCTGAAAAGAGGGGCAAAGCCCAAGGAAACCTACCGATCCCGGTCCTTGCCGACGCGAGAGGAGCATCTGTATTCCCCAGCAATGGCTGATACCCCAACAGATTCTAACCTGCCCTGCCCCAAATACCCCAGTCTCAGCACTCAGACGATCACAGTGCCCCCTTCTCTGCTGCCCACGCACCTGGTAACATTCCCTTCCCAGTCCCCCAGACACCCAGCCGCACAGAGTAACAGCCGCGCCGGATTCCCAGTCATGATGTTGCATCAGCCCCCACCCTACCCAAAATATCCTCACCCCCACCACCTCCTCTCCTCTCCAGCCATCTCCATGGTGACAGCAGCATGACTAATGACACCCTATCAGCTTCAGACTCAGGAGCACAACCCCCCTCCCCCCTGACAGCCCCCCCACCCCGGCGCCCCGGGATTTCTGCAGGTTGGACACAAACCAACAGCACCAGGGACATTCTCTAGAGATTTCCAGAGGCAAGAGTGGGGAGTGGGTTGCATGTCTTAAAAACATACACACACACACACACACACACACACACACACACAAAACACACACACAGTTCAACAAACCCAATCCCAACTGAACCCAAACCATCCAGCTGAGAAAGCAAAAAGAATCCAAACAAAACCCACACAGGCCTGAGAATTCATTGGTCGCCCACACCCCCGCCACCCCTCCCCCTCGGCTGCTGCTACACACACAGTGGGAGATTAAGGGATCACCAGAGGAGACCCTTTATTTTTATCCAATCCAGTCAAACACTTCACCCCCACCACACACGCGCACACACACGCGCGCGCGCGCACAAGGTACCTTGATAGCAGCCCCTTGTCCCCACGGCCCGGCTCCTTCACCAGCCTTTATTTCCACCTGCAAAAGAAGCCAGAAAGACTGATGAGCCCGGCAGAGACCAGGAGAGCAGCAAAGTCCTTCTGCTGCACACCCCCAGCACCGCTGCAGAGGAAGGACGAGAATGGGAGGGAGGGGGCCTCGGAAAGAAAGGATAGCAGGGACCATCTTCCTGCCTCCAGCTGCCGCCCAGACTCTTGGTGGATGGGCTCCTTCGCTTTCCTGTGTTTTTGTTTTCATTTCTCCTTTTTCCACCCTCCCGAGATCCAGGAGGGCACTGCCCCTCCTCCCGCGTCCTGTCTGGCCTCGTCTCTCCCCGCCCTGCCCGCTCTACCTCCGCCGGCCTCCTCTGGTGCATCGGCCGGCGGGCCTCCCATTATCCCCGCCGGAGCACACGGAGGGAGGCACTGCAGAGGAGGCGGCGGCCAGCTGCCGGCTTGGCTCCCCTCCCCGCCGCCGGCGAGGCTGGTGTGGAGGGGGCGGCGCGCTCGCCAGCCAATCCCCGTGGCCCGCCGGGCGGGGGCAGGGCCGCCGGGGGCTGGACCTGCCCAGCCGGGAGGCGGGGGGGCGCAGCCAAGGGTGCTGCGGAGCTGCGCTGGCTGCTGCCCAGGTCTGCCGCCGCCGCTCCCTGGCAGGCGGGGGATCCCGGGGCACCTCGCTTCCTCCCAAGCAGGGGACCCTGAAGGTAATACCCAGGGCGTCCTCTGCATCTCCGGGGTCAGAGAGGACAGATCGCGCCCAGCCGAGCTGGGGTGGAGTGGTGGGATTCCCCCCGCTCGTAGCAGCACTCTAACCCGAGGACACCAGCATACTACCTCATCCTAGCAGCAGCCAGGACAGTGTCGGTGCCGGGTGCTGGGATAAGAGCAGAAGGGGTGACAGCCCCCCTCATCTTCCAAGAAAAAGAAACAGAAAAAAAGTCCTGGCAGTGTGAACCTTTACCCCATTTTTGCAGATGAGGAAACAAGGCAAGACAAGCAAAGGAACTTACCCAAGGTGACAACAGCTAGAACAGGGCAGAGCTGGGACTCGGAGCCAGACCCATCTGGCTCTAAAGCGAGACTCTGAACCATTACACAGTCCTGCTCCTCCCTCCCTCTAGCGCCCACCTCAGAGAAGAGACTGCTTGAAGCCCACACTGCCTGTGGCTCAAAGCCTCACCAAGTCAGCCCTGCCCTCCCCATACACACAAACACCCACACCTTACCCTGGATCACTTATCCCTCATGCCTGAACATACCCCACCCCAGCCAGACAGCCTCCGCCGCCACCACCACTATGATGTTTCCTCTTCTCTCAGAAAGGCCACAGAAGGTGGCTCTCCAGGTCCTAGGCGGCCCCCAGACCTCAGGGCTTCCCAGCCCTGGGAAAGCCTGAGGAGAGGTGATCAGGACCCCAAGAGGTCTAGCCTCCACTTCCTAGACTCTGAGCCTTTGAACACTATAACACCCAGGAGACTAGAAGAACAGCAGGAGGAGAAAGAACAGGATGGGGATTTCATTTCATTTCATTTCCTGGGCATCCCGGGCACATCCTGCTGCACCCTAACCCTCCCTGGAGCTGAACACCCCAAAATCTCCACCTCTGCGGGAAAGGGCCAGCTACAGAATCTGGCGCTCACGTGGCTGGCCCAGTTCCCGGCTCCATCATATCCAGCCACAGCACCGCGTGTGACTTTACCTCTCAGCCTCACTTGGCTCCTCTGTAGAATGGAACTACAAATACCAGCGAAGCCCTGCGCAGTCTGGAGGATTCTACAGAGAAAGGTAGCATGGCGCCCACCGCATGACTGAGCAGAGCGAGCCACCAGCACTCTGAATTTCGGGGGGAGCTCACCGTGGACCACTTCTCATCTCACAGATGAAGACGCTGAGCCGCAGGGGAGAGGCGGCTGGTAGAACTGGTTAGGACTTGTGGGAGCCTCTGTTTCAGAGGAGCTCTGCTACCTGCCCGATCGCTGCCCCCTCCGGGGTGTCCTGCGCTGATACTCAGAGTGGGACGAGTCATCTCAGGCTCTGGTGAGGAGACTCCAAGAAACACCACGGCCCACACCTGCCTCACCCCTGGGGACAAAGGGCAGCCCTGCTGGCTCCTCTCCAGTGTAGGTAACAAGGCGAGGCAAGGAGCAATGTCCTGAACCATGGCTCAAGATGGGAAACGGCTTCTGCACCCCGAAAGCTCTTACTTTGGCCAGGCCAAGAGAAGTGCCCTCTTTATCCTGGTCCCCACCACCCCTGGCCCCCCACCCCTGCCCCACACACCGTCTGCTGCCCGATCAGAGTGACTAAAACTGCCTGGACAGTGACAATTAATAGCTGTTGTGGTTGCCACAGTTTCTCGAGCCCCTGCTCTGTCCCAGGCCCCGAGCCAGTGACGCCATAGGAGCATCTGACTGGGCATCTGACTTACTCCACACACAGCCCTGCCTCTAATGGGGAAGTGGACTGAGAGATGGTAAGTCACTTGCCTAGCAACACACAGCTGGTGAGAAGGGAGCTAGAATTCCAATCGAGGCCTTTCTCGTTCCAGTTCTCTAACTGCCCCCTTCTCTGCCAACCCCAGGGAAATGCAAAAAGGGACAGGGTCATTTGAACCTAACCACTTCCCTTCCAGCTATGGGTCTGAGAATAGTAACGTTTTTCATGCCTCAGAGACTTCGTGAAGCTGCTCCTTGACTCGGTTCCTCTTCCCTTTCCCCTCCCGCGCCTGGTGCTAGGCTTCCTCTGCCTGTTCCCTCCCTGGGCAGCCTTCCCAGCTCCTCTAGCCCCCGCGAGCATCCCCCACTCCTCTGGGGCCTCACAGTGCAGCTCACAGCCTCTCCTAGAGCACCACTCACAACCAAGCACAGTTATTTATTTACACGGCGTCTTCCCCACGTGGGCGGGGGCCCTGTCTTCCCCACTTTACTAGGCTCTGCACAGAGCTGGAATGTGCTAAGTTTCTAGGCAAGGAGGGTGGAGAGGGAGGGGGTTGGGCACTGAAATGTGGAGGCCACTCTCCTGGCTGACCTTCTCTTTGAGGTCCCCAAGGATCAAAGGGACACCTGCTCTCCTGGGAGGGCAGACCTGCTCGGACTGAGCTAGAGCTGAGCCTCAGCCTCATTCAGCCTGCACAAGTCTTCCTCCCCAGCCTGCAGGAGCCACCCTGACTGTCTGACCACCCCTCCCAACTCCAGTGCCAGCTCAGTCCTACCCCACCCACCGGTCCTGGCTCCCCACCCCCAACAGCCTGCGGATACCCAAGAAGAGCCTGTGGTAGTCCACCTGCCCCCACCTCTGTCCCACACGGGCCCTCTACCCTTTCCTGAGGCACCTGGGATGCCAGGGCTCCTTGGAGCCAGGGGCCCATGCTCCTAGCAGAGACACTCTTCACACCCCACAGCCAACCCTCTCCTATCTCTACTGGCCTCTCTTTCTGCATTTTGGACTTCTCAGTGACTGACCCAGATGTCCTTGGGCCCCCTGGGGGCTGCCATGACCTCAGTCCCACTACACTCCCAACAAGAGGAATAGGGCCACAGCCATCCCCACTGAAGAGAGGCAGATGGATTTGCTCACTCTCAGAAAATGCAAATGACCCCAACACTGAGAACCGCAGTGACAGGGGTACCCCCAGGCCAGAAACCACACAGATACACCAAGACTAGGGGATGGGGACACATGCAGACACAGATTCAGGAGCACGTGCGGGAACATCAACCAAATGTCAACCCCATGCAGGGCCCCATACTTGGAGCATGGTGTAGCAATTTTATTTAATCCTCAAAATCAACCAGTGAAACAGGAATTATTCACACCCATTCTCCAATAGAGAAATCCATTGACAGTGAGACTAAGCACCTTGCCTAAGGTCACACAACTAGAAAATGACTGAGCAGGGCTCTTGCCATCCCCTCACTTGCACTGATACAGTCGGGGCTGCTCTGGGTAGTTCTAGGATTTTCCTATCAACCTACCTCTTTTAGTGTTGGCAGAGAATAGACAAAGTTCTCTTCTCCGGCACAGCTGTGTCCTGAATGAGGTCACTCCCCACAGGCTTTACTTTAAAGCTCAGTTCAAGACCTACTTCCTCCAGGAAGCCTTCTAGGGTTACCCCAGTCCTCTGCCAGCCGACAGCACTTGTAACGTTTCTCATTTGACACTCGGTACTACTATTTGTCAGTCTGGGGGTCCTGCTTCCCCCCACCAGAATGGCTGGAGTCATGCCTTTCCAAAGCCCCTGAGGGGTTTTGCCCAACATACCACACCCGGAAGGCACCTGAAATCAACTGTGGGGGAAGTTGTACCCTCCTCTCCTTCCCTTTCTACGACACAAAGGATCCTGCCAAAGAAACCCAATACCCCCTCCACCTTCAGAGCCTATGTTTGAAGTCCCCGGTGTCCATGCATCAATTTCCACCCAAGTAATTGCAGCCCATCACACACATCATCCCCTATATTTGAAACTCTTTGCGGTTGTCATGGGAACTGCCTTTGCCTTCATTCACTGATCAGGGCTCACAATTAGCTTTGGCAGCGGAAGTCTGTGTCAACAGCAATCACACGGAGGAGGAGGAAGAGGAGGAGGAGAAGGAGGAGGAGGAGAAAAGGTGCTTCTCCTGGAGACTAGAGACGCAGCAGAGACAGATTGAACCAATGTGCCCAGCAGCGTCCGAGGGAACACAGTCAGAGGCAGCCAAAAACTCCGCCCGCCCACAGACTTCCCTACTCACAAACAGAACATACCTGGGCCCCCCAGGCCAGCAGACGGAGGCTGTAGCTCTGCCCAGACCCGGCAGGCCTCCTCGAAGCTTGGGAGAAAGTCTTAGAGTCTATTTCCCCACCCCAAATTCAACAGCTTTGGGCCGCCAAATGTTCCAGGATCCAAGCAAACAACATGAGACCTTAAGAGGTTGTAGAGAGGTGGGACAGGAATGCTGAGTAGTTTAGAAACCCAGGGACAGCACCCACCCCTGGAAGACTTCCAAGAAGTATTCACACAAAGCGTCTTACCTACCACCTGGAGGACCCGGGAATACCCTCAGGGGTCCCTTGCAGTCAGTCCAGTCCTTCCACACCCTGCCACCAGCCGTGAGCATTCAAGAAGCATCTCCACACACCTCAGACTCAGGCAAGATGCCCCTTTCCTCCTGGAAGCCCTCTCACCCTTCACCTATGGCTACACTGAGACTCTCGGAATATAACTCCTCCCTTCCCTGCTGGGCCCAAAGGTGAGTAAGGCTGGTCTCTGCCCTCCAGGCGTCCCTCCTCCCTCACAGCCCTGGCAGCCTGTCCTGTAATTATTTGTTTCCACGCTTGTCTCCCTCCCCAGACTGTGAGCTCATTAAGGACAGAGCAAGCACTGCCTCCTCCTTCCCGCAGCTGAGGCTCCAGCGCTTGGACAGTCCCAGGCGAGACTCACGCTGAATGAGGCTGGGAAGGCAACTCGCGGAGAGTCAAAGCAGATGCCTTCCTGCTTGGGAAACTGAAGCCAGTGCCGGAGGGAGTGACGGCCCTCCCCCAGCACAGGGGACACTGCCAGTCCCGCCGCAGGTCCCGCTGCCCATCCCGGGGCCTGAGGAACATTCTGGGGAGGTACCTCTCCTCCTTGTCCCAGCACCAGGGCTTCCCGACGCCCCACACCGTACTGGGGCATGAACGCATACCCTTAAAGAGCAGAGCAATCCGTGAAGAGAGGAAAAGAGGAGACCCGAGTGAGCCAGTCCATGTTCTTCCAGCGTGAATGGCTCTGGAGCAGAACAGACTCGATCTAGCCCAGTGCCTGGGTATTTGTTATTGACCCAACATCCCCACGCCCCTTCCTGAGGCTTCCTCCAGCCGTGTGGAGGGGTGGGGGCCGAGGGGGCACATGCCCTCTGGTAAACACCCCCAAAGGACTTCACCCAATGCAGCTCCCCTTCTGTTTGGAAGGTCCCGAACTGCTGCTCTCCCAGCAGCATCTCTGTTTGCAGCCTCCCCAGCTAGGGGGTGAGGGGTGGTCACTGGACTTGGCACTTACACGGCTCAGAGCCGGCAGTGGAGGAAGAACTTGTACAACCTGATGCAAGCCAGCAAGCCCCAGGCCTGGGGTCACCTGCAGGCCAGCCAGTCATCCCACAAGTCAGGTGCCAGCCTTCTCTTCTCCCTCAAAAACTAATTAAAAACTTGGGCAATGGGATTTCTTAGGCAAATGATGGGAGATGAGGCCCCATAGGGTGTGTCCATGGCAAGCACGGCAGCAGCCTTTGCCCTGCATGGGCCACATTCAGGTAGAGACCCACCTCAGCCCTCAACACCACCACCACCACCACCCCCGCCCAGCTGCTGGCCAGGCCAAAAGAGGACTCAAGGGAGATGAAGGGGTGCCCTTCTTTTCTAACACCTCTCTTCCTGAGCGCCCTACCTTCGATCCACAAGGGAGCTATGAAGAAGTGACGGGGAGGGGGATGGGGAATTAGTGACAACTCCTGAGACCCCTGTTGTGGTCTTTCAACCAGTCGGAGGCCCAAGGCAAAAAGGAGACAACAGGGCTAGATGTAAACACAGGCACAGCTCCAGGTGGTCAAGACTGGGGGTGGGAAAGGCCACTTCCCCCTAGGGAGCTTCAGAGACAGCCTTTGGGTGGGGAGCCACGCCTCATTCCTATTGTTCTTTCCCCATAAAACACAGCCCATGCCTTCCAGGAGAAGTGCTGATGAGCTTCAGGGCGAGTTAGAGCCTAGGAAAGCACCAGCCCCTTCCACACCCCTCCCCGCTTACCTTGGAGGTGGGGTGGGGACAGGGATCCCAATCCAAAGTATTCTTCTGAGAGCCACCAGCACAAACAACTATGTCCCCAACCCAGTTACAGGTTTCCGTGAGGGTCCAGAGATCACACAGGGAAACTCCATATTCAACAGAACTTTTCAGAGTAATGGAAACATTCGCTATCTGTGCTGTCCTGGGCACAAGGCATGGCCACATGTGCATACTGAGCAACTGAAGGGCTGCTAGTACAGCTGAGTTACCGAATTTGGTTTTATTCCATTTCAATTAATTTAAATTTAAATAGCCACACAGGACTAATGGCTACCATACTGGACAGCTCAGAAAGAGTGCATTTTTTAAATCTGAGGAGTCCATGAGTATTACTGAGAATCTGCTGAAAACCACAGGCCCTCTCCCCTGAGAAAACATACCCAGTACCTTCACACATCATTTGGCAGAAATTTTCAGAAAGTTCACAGACTTTATTCCAACACAGATCTGAGATTAGGTCTAGGTCTAAGATTGTCTATAACTTGACCAAAAACTTTTACTAAGAGCAATGTTTCTTCTGCAAAGTAATTGTCTAAGTAATATGAAAACAGACCTGATATTATACTTCACAGTCTCAACAGGAGACACCAAGCGTGGAAGCCCCCACCTGACAGAGGATGTCCTCATGACATCCCTCCCATTCAACACCCAGCCTCTCCCCAGACATGTGCAGGCACAGGAGAGGCACTCCCTCTTAGGGCTGGCTCTTCATTTTTGGAACGGCTGTAAATGTTAGACATTTATTTTTTCTCTTCTTTTTTTAAAGTAAGCTTTACACCCAAAGTGGGGCTTGAACTCACGACCCGGAGATCAGGAGTGGCATGCTCACTGACTAAGCCAGCCAGGCGCCCCTAGACAATTCTTTTTTCTAACACAAGTTCAATCTCCCTGCTTATAATTTCCACCCACTACTAAAAGTTCTGCACACTCCTCTACACATAGAAATTCCCTCTTTCACATAAGACTCACCTTGGCATTCTTCACTGCCAAGCTGAACAGCCCTATTTCCTTCAGTTATCCTACATGTGACCATTCTGACAGATCTCAAGAGAGGCTGTCAACAATGCTTTCGGAGTTTCAGCTCTTCCTACTTGCTAGGAAGTAGGAAACCAGGGTTCCTTACCTGTGTATCAGTTTTTCTTTTTTTTCAACAAGTACAAGATTCTGGATTCACTGATTAGATTCCATCAGCTCTGGCTGGGGCCCATTGCTCCAGACTGCTCCCACTTAACCCCTTGTTCTATCATTCAACTTAATACCTGCACCACAGCCCTCACCACTCCACCCCACTCCCAGAGCTGACACACCTACTCCCCACCAACATCTCAGGCATCTTAGGAAGATGGTACACATGCCTTCTCCTCCATAAATCTCCAAACCCTCCCATAAGATCCAAGGTTCTATAAACACACCCCTCTTTCACAACTACCACCATCTACTACTCTCATGGGCTCCAAGATCCTGCCAGGCTGCTTACCAGCAGACATCTTCCGAGAACACTCTCCTGACTATTCTCAAAACACATACGCACAAGTTCCACAAGTTCTTAAGGGGTTTTATTGATAACTCACTAGACTAGAAGGTAAGGGGTTCCAGAAGAACAAGAATAAACCTGAAGTAAATCTCAAGAGGTTCCTGTCTCCCTGACCTGCAGGGCAAAGAAATGGGTTGGGTTGGGGGCTACCTGGGTGGCTCACTTGGTTAAGCATCCAACTCTTGGTTTCCACTCAGGTCGTGATCTCAAGGTCATGAGATCGAGCCCCATGTCTGTGGAGCCCCACACTCATCTCCGAATCTGCTTAAGTTTCTCTCTCCTCCTTCTGCCCCTTCCCACACCCTGTGTATGTGCACCCACATGCACACTCTCTGAAATAAATAAATCTTAAAAAGAAAGAGAAAGAAAAGGAAAGAAAAACGGGTGGGTCATCTTCCTTACTCTTGTTGGCAACTAGAGCTGTCTACCTGTTCAACCAGACTTACTTCTGGCCCCTTCTCCAAGCTCCACCCCCTTTTCCCAGTCACACAAGTGCTGAAGATCGGCTCCTCACACCGCATGCACATACAAATCACCTGGGAATCTGGTTAAAGCACAGATTCTGATTCAGTACATCCTAGGTGGGGCCCAAGATTCTGCAGCTCTCACAAGCTCCCAGGTAACGCCAGTGCTGCTGGTCCACTGACGGGCACAGAGGACACCTGGTCACGAAGCATTCAGATTCTCCGAGACTCAGGGCAAGCAAGCAACCAGCGCTAGAAGAGCCCAGGCGGGCGCCCATCGCCTCGGTCTCTCATCTGCATCAGCGAATTTCCACCCTAACGACACATTAGGTGTACCTGGGGAGCCCCAGCCTGACTAGGTTCACCACAGACCAATAAAATCAGAATCCCTGAGAGTAGAACCCAGGGGATGGCAAAGTGGAATCCCTGGGCCACACGGTTGATAAAGAGACTGAATGAGGTGGTTATGCCAGTGGCCTCTCTTCAGGATGACTTTAAATAAAAAGCTGGCCTTCTGATCTGTCCAAGAAGCTGCAGGAGATGCCATCATTTATTTGCAGAAAACCAGATCTATTAATTTGGCTGGGCAGCTTTATAAAGAGCCACAGGGACCAAGCCCACTCCCCAGAGCTCACCACCTGCCTTTCTAGTCTCACAAACCACCTTTTGAACAATCTGCTCTAGAGTGGGCCAAAACAGAAGTCAAGCTTATGTGTTCATAATTTCCCAAATCTCTGCAAAATTGGGACTTTTTGCCTGTCTCCGGTCTTTCAGCCCTCTTTCAGCCACCGTGACTGTATAAAGATTGTCACTCTGCAAGCGCAGGTGACTGTTCCACAGGGAGCTAATGGCTCACACTCAGGCTGAGGCAGCGGACAGGCCCTCCCTCCCCAAGCACACAAGCACACCCCACACCCGCGCAGTCTTCCCCAAGCTCACTCCTCCCCACACAGCAGGACCCCGGTAGCTGTTCTCTGTCCCCAGCTATGCGGCCAAAGTTGTAAGCCTACTCTTCCTTCTTGTTCTTGCCGGAGGAGTATACACAAGATGTTTATTGTCTTGGGTATTTTCCACCAGCCTCAGCACATTCTGGCCACTGGACTTCCTGACACTCCTCTTAAGGGGTCAGACCACTCCTGAATCTGCCCTCAGCGACACTCACCCCCTTTCCACATATGGAGCATGGCCTTCCACCCTCCACGCTCACTCAACAGCAGCCCACGCAGCCACCCAGATGGCTCAGTTCTCCCTGAGTCCCACCACTTACTCCTTGGGGCACCATTCAGGGCTGTACTGTCAGCATTTCCTTTTGAAGGGGCAATCCTATCCCTCCTGCTAAGTTCCCTTTTAGAACCTATGGCCATGGGGTTAAAAACTGTTTGCATTTGTAAAAAAAAATTTCTAAACTCTGTAGCCAATGCCTGTCCTTGTCCAGCCTTCACTCCGGCTTCACAGACGCTAAGCTGGGGTTCCTTTCTCAACTATGGATCTGATCGCCTCTGTTTTTCCAGTCAATTCTCCTCCCCTTGCTGGTGGGAACTGGCGCCAGCCCGAGAGCACCCCTCCTCCCAGCCTCTGTCTTCAGAAACAGAGTGACAGGCAAGGCAAGAATTCACAGGTATTCTGATACTGTGGAGGGGTCCCCAACGCTGAGGTATCTTGTCTCAAAACTGGCAGAGAGAGCCACTGAAGCCATGTGGCCAAGGGCCACACAGTGTTTTCACACTATATATATCTTCCCATTTCTCTTCGTTTTCACCCACAATGTTCTCAGTCAAGCTTTCCACATCATACACAAGTTTTTCTAAGGAGGGTTTGGATTTTTTTTCCATTAATAGTTATTCTCTGACCCTTCCTATCAGGTGTTTAGTGCCTTCACCCATGAGCAACTTCTTAGGCCCAAGACCACAGCAGGTCCTGGCCCCCGGGTGTCCAGCCTCCTCCCCCAGAACGGAGGCTGGCAAACTCCTCCCTCCTTCAGCCCGGCTCCAGGGTTCTTCTGTGAGCAAGCTACAAGATGTCTAGAGATAAACACTTAATTTGTATTATATCTCTACAATTACCACTCAGAGACTAACTAATACAGAATTGTTTATGCATAAAGACACCACACTGTCTCCGTTTCTTTCATCCATCACCACCCCTCAGAGTTCGGGTTCACTCCCAACCATCTTCTCTAGATGTTCTAGGAACGTTTTGACCCCGTCTATTGATTACCTACTATGTGCCAGACATTATGCATATTTAAATCTCCATTAATCCCCACAACAACCCCGCAGAGAAGGGTCACGTCATCCGACAACTAAAAAACCGATGCTCAAGGGGAGCCTGGGTGGCTCAGTCAGTTAATTGTCAGCTCTTGAGCTCAACTCAGGTCTTGAACTCCGAGTCATGAGTTCAAGCCCTGCGTTGGGCTCCATGCTGGGCATGAAGCCTACTTTAAAAAGAGAGAGAGAGAGAGAGACACCAGTGCTCAAGACAGTAAGCAGTATAGTGCTTACTTCGGGGTCCAAAACGTACTTTGTCTCCACACCCACCAAACCCTACTTTTCTAATTAAGCATCTTCATTGTGCTACAAGTCACCACTCAGGTAAAAAGAATGTGAAGACTATCAGCCTCAGACATCAGCCTAGGACCTAAATCCTTCCTGCCATTAGGAAGAAAGACCTCAGTCCAGGAATGAACCACGTCAAGGCAGACGACCTCACTTTCAGTCCCAGAGAGCAGTCACCTGGCTCTGGTGGGAGGGCCCGTCCCTGGGAGCGATCTCTAGTCTTAAAATGATGAACTTCTTTTCTGAGAGAAGGGGCTCCACAGGACCTCCCCCTACACACACATACACACACACTACAAAAAAGAGTGAGGAGAAGGGAAGAAAGACGGGAAGCCCAAGATAATGTTCCCTCTCTACAGAATGATACAAGTAAGCTGTTAGTAGACAGCTCAAAGGAGGCAGGAGGAGGTGGAAACGGGATGGAAGTAAAAGGGGCCTAGAAGAAGAAATGCCAGGGAGCAGGGAGGCAAGGAGATGGACTGGTTCTGAAGAGACTCCTGGATGCTGTGTCTTGCCCCACCTGAAGAATCAGGGCCAAACTCTAAAGGTCCATTCCTGAGCCAAAACCAAAAACCACCCCCAGATGTCAGTAATATGTCTTCCCCTTTCCCAACCTCCCCAATCCCAGGACGCATTCCCTCTGCTACAAGGTTGCTCAGGTCTAATACTTAAGGTCCCGGCAGTCCCCCTGGAGCTGGTAAATGCGGGGCTGGTTCCTGGCTCAGTCATGCAAGCAGAGCCTCTCGGGGTGTTTCTCAGCTCCATGACTATGCCAGAGATACGCTCATTAAAGGCAGCATGGTCTGGACAGTGGTCCCACGCTTTCAGCTTTCACAGACCCATTAAAAAAAAAGTCATAGATCTAAAGCTACTACTTACCATCTTGTATTCTACCAAGTAAAGACTTTTTTAAAAAAATAGACCCACTTTCCATCAGCACCTTTTATAAAAGGCATCATTTTATAAAAGAAAACACATTTTGAACGTCAAATTGAAAGGATCTATGCTTAAAACAAGTCAAAAAAAGCTCACTCCAATTGTCCCCTTTCCATTACATCTCTAGAAACTGGGAGAACTTTGTGGTGGGCCAGCACTGGTCTACATGCCCGTATGCGGACCTTCTGTCCTGGGACACCTCGGGCCACCAGTCCCAGATGCTGGGGGCCTACAGGGACAGCCAGCCATGGAGAGGTCCACAGGGATACAGATCTCTCAGCAGAGCTGTCTCTAAGCCTCAGCGAAGCCAGATCCCTGTATTTGAACCATGATCACCGGGCTGCCCAGGCCAGCAGCTTAGGCACAAGGATGACAGGACCCTGGCCTCACTCCCCGCCCCCTTCACTCAGCTATGCCTCACTGGTGCTGCCCTAAGAAAAGCTCAGACACGGTTCGACAGTGCCACTGGTTCCAGGAACATCCAACTTGGAAAGATCAGTCCCCCTGCTCCTCGGGTTTGATCACAGGAGAAGTAGAGTGAAACATAAGTGGGGGGAGGGTGAACGCTTGAAGGAAGCAACCAAGGGAACCAAGCTTTCAAAGTAGACTGAGCAGGTCTTCCCTACACCAGAACAGCAGATCTCTTGCCAAGCAGTGAAGCCTACCGCTGCTCTTCTCCCCGCTTTCAGAAATGACCCACAGGGCCCCACACCAGCAGGATGCCAACTCCCCACGGCACCAGCAACATACAGGGGATGGACGTGGTCTCCCAGGCTGGGGTGGGAAGCTGCCTGCTTTAACCAGAGACCGGGGAAGTCAAGCCCAGAGCCTGTGGTCCTGGGCCGTGACAGGCAGCTTCCACAGGGAGTGGACAGAAGGTGAAAAGAGCAAAAAACATCCCAGCAACACCCACTTCCCTGCCCCCGACACTTGGAGCTTCCTATCCAGCCACGGGACCACAGCCCCATCAAGCTCACGGCACAGCTGGGCGCTCAGCGGTCAGGGAAATCCCGAGCACCAGCCGCCAGCCCGTGGAAGCCACAGGTGCCCTAGCCCTCAGAAGCGCAGCGGCTCCCAGCCCAGCTGGAAAGGGCTTCAAAGGCCATCAAGCACAACCCCTCCATTTCCCCAGGGAGAAGACAGGCCCAGAGAGGGGGCCCAAGTCGTCTGAGCCCTCGGACAAATCAGTAGCAGAGCGGAGGAGCCCCGAAGACAGCGCAGGCCGCCGGCTCTGTCCAGCGCCAGTTCCGCTGCCTAGAGCGACCTCAGCCGCTCCACCGCTCCTCCCAAGCTGCTCAACTTTGCTCATCACTACTCCTGCCAACTCTCCGCTATCGAGGCTGCCACCAACCTCGTGCTGGCAGCCCGCCACCCAACTATAAGGAAAAGATGGCCAGTACAGGGTCACTACCTCTCCACTTTCCCCTTTCATCTCGTCCCTGCTCCTCCTTTCCTCCATCCCCCTATTCCAAACAAAGGGAGTACTCTTTCCTGGGCTTGACAGGGTCTCAAAAGCACATCATTTATTCATTCACTCATTCATTCCATTAGTCTCCGAGTGCCAACTACATGTCAAGGAACTGGGCCGGGTCCTGAGAACACAAGAGATAAAGAAAAGTCTTTGACCTCCAGAAGTACTTCAGTCCAGCAGGGGAACCCAAATCATGGGTTGTCATTAAATTTCCAGTTCCAGCTGGCGCTCTTGCTGTCTTTCTGAGAATGATGGGGCCATCCCATTCCGTCAGGGCAGAATAAAACCAACCTGTCACCCCAAATCTTTCTTTCCAAATCCCTCAGTCTCTACCCCTTACCTGACACCACCACTCCCCATGTCACTCAAGCATTGGTGTGACCCTGAAGTACACCTGAGGCTTCAAGCAGGACAAAAAAACTTCTAGAAATAAGGCTGGATGTGTCCTGCGTCAAATGCAAACATCAGAGACAAGAGTGCTGGCTGGAGCCCCCACTCCCTGGTTCCTCGCTTACAAACCATCAGCCCGGCAAAGAAGCACAAGCCCGCTTGGGCCCAAGGCCCCATCCAGAGTAAGACCGAAAGGATGAGAACGGAAGCACGGGCTGAACGGTGTCCGACAAGCCCCTGGGAGGACAGCGGTCGGTGGTAAGGGCAAGGCAGCCGAGCAAGGGCCCGCTTACCTCCTTGAGAAGCCCCACCTTCTTCTTCAGCACCTCACACTTGCGCAGTTTGCAGATCTGGTGCGTGCGGCGGTTGGTGCAGCTGGTGCAGGCCCCGCAGTTCTCCAGCCGCCGGCAAGGCTCACAGGTACCACACCGTTTTCGTTTCTTTCGCCCATCTCCACCCCCTCGGAGCTGGGGCTCGCTCCCAGCCATAGGGAGCCCAGGCCCCTGGAAACCCCCTACCATCACCTGGCCCTGAGGGAAGTCATAAAGGCCTGGCAGTTCCGGCTGGACCGCCAGGGGCACCTGAAATTGGCTCATAGTGCTGCCAGGGGCAGGGGCATAGGTGCCAGAGAAGGGCCGAGGTCCAGCGTCCTGCCTGCCCGCCAGCCAAGGCCCTCCACCAGGTCCTTCTCTCCTAAGACAGTCAAGAGTGCACACGGGTGAAGGCAAGTAACTCCAGTATCCAGGATGGGCGCCTCTTCACCTCCTCTGCAGCACTCTGGCCGGGCTCAGCCGGGGGCCACTCTCCCATCTGCTGGAGCCCGGGATCTGGGGCAGGACACCAGCAGCGGTCCCCAGAGAAGGGATCATCTTGGCTGGGCGGGCTCTTCACCCTCACCCACCCTGGACCCAGGCATGAGGTGAGCAGGTGGGTGTGTGGTGGGGGCTGGGCAGGTTGAGGAGGTTCTCCTGGTACTTGTCCTCCGGGGGGGCAGGATGATGGAGAAGAAGGCAGCGTTGCCTAAAAAAGAGACAGAAAGGGGAAGCGCATCACTCGAGGCTCAGGGACAACTTTCACATGTTACCTCTTCCTGCTTCTGGAAGAAGAGAAAATGGGGGAAGAGAAAGGGCTTGCTCACATGAAGTCCTGCCTAGAACCTCTGTCAGGGCGCACCGGCACCCGCTCTCCGCCTGCGGGATGGGGATGCTGAGGGAACCTGCCCGACAAATGTAAGGGGGTAATCAAGGTGAGATTTCTAAGAAAGTTGTCCTCTCCCCCCCACCCCCGGTCTTCGGAGAGTTTCACCAAAATTCCCACACACACACACCCCTCACTGGAGGTCGCTGGGCCCTCCCCGAGGGAGCAGGGCTTTCAAAATAAAGTTTGCTGAGAGCTTCACTCGGCTGGGCTGCCCGAGCGCCCCCGGCACGGAAGCGGCCTGAACGGGGGCGCGCCCGGGGTAGCCCGCGCCGGCAGCCCCGCCGCGCCCCCCTCCCCCGCCGGTCGGCCAGACCCGGGAGGGAGGCCCGCTCCGCCGAGGGGGCGCGGGGAGGGGGGCGCGCTCCAGCTCGGGCCGGGCCGCGCGCGCGCCGCCGCTCGGGCTCCTTTGTTCTGGGGCCTCGGCCGCTCGGCTCCGGCGGCTCCGCAGCCCCCGCCCCGCCCCGCCGCCCCCGCCCGGCTCCGCTACACTGTGATCCGTAGCACCGCCCCCCCGCCCCCCCCAACAAAGTAGCCCCCCCCCCCCCCGGCCGGCCCCCGGGCCGTCCCCTCCCCCCTCCCCGGGCCGGGCCCCCCACGCCTCCCCGCCGCCCCTCCCCCACCCCGGAGCCGGAAAGGCACCGACTGCACCGACCTGCCGGCCGCCTCTGGGGCGGAGCGCACAAAGGGGCAAAGTTTCCCGGCCCGCGCTGCCGCCGCCACCACCGTCGCGGCCGCCGCGGCCGCCTGGGGCGCCCGCCTCACGGAGCGCCTGGCCGAGCTGAGCTCGGCGCGCGGAGCCCCCCGCCCGGGCCGAGGAGGGGACGGCGCAGGAGGAAGGAAGAGGCAGCGGCGGCCGCGGCGGCAGCAGCAGCAGCAATGAAGGCGTCCGCGGGACTCCCCGCCCCCCGCGCGCCGCGGCACGTGCTCGCCCGGGGACTCCCCCGCCCGGGAGGGCGCGCACGTGCGGCCCGGCCGAGCCCCGCCGGCCCCGCCGCCCCCTCCGCCGAGCCCGGGGCTGCGCGAGGGCGGGAGGCGGGGGGGGGAGTTCCCTCGGAGGGGGGAGGGGACGGAGCGGGGAGCCGGTGGCCGCAGGGCCCGGCTCCGCCGCCGAGCCTTTGCACCTGCAGCACCTCCCCACCCCCGCGTCGGCCTTCCCAGGACCCGGCTGCCACCTTGGGGCTGGCGGCCCCCGCCCTCCGGCGCTTCTGCAGCCCCGGCAGGCGAGGCGGGCCGCGCGGGGTGGGGCACGCGGACCTCCCAGCCTAGGCCCTCGGCCGAGCCGGCCCCGGTGTCCCCACTTCCTGCCGCTCCCTGTGGGCCCGAGCGGTCCGGGACGGCCCCGGAGCCCCCGGGAGCCCTGAGCTCCGGGCCTGACTGACCCTCCTCTCCCGGCTGCCGCTCGCTCATTCCGAGACAGGACAATGGGGGACATCGCGCGTTTGCGTACCGAGTCAGCCTGGCCGGCAAGGAGGGGGTACCCGGGGGCAGAGGCTGCGGGCCGGCCGCGGGGCACCCTCGCAGGGGTCACGGCCGAGCGCCGTACTCAGGCGGACCCCAGGGCCCTGCCATCGCGAGCCTCCCCCGCGCCGCACTCGGCTCTTTCGCGTCGAAAACAAAGACTAACCCGATACCCCCGCCCTGCCTCCCAGAGGAGGGGGAACGGGCGCGTCGCGGAGGGTAACGGGGGAGGACAGCGTTCAGGAGGGGCTCGGAGAGCCTCCGCGGGGCCGTGGCGCAACCAAGCCCCATTAGCTGGTGCACACACTTTGAAAAGTCACCCTGGGCTGTTTTCCAGGCAGAGGACAAGGAGCACGGCACAAGAATATTTCCAAGTTGCCAAACTGCCCGTTCTCTCTGCTGCTTTTTTTTCCCTCACCTGTTGTGCAGGCCAAGTTGAAATTCCAGGTTAAATTAATTCTGCTCCACCCATCTGGCCTGACTGCTAGGCGAGTGCCCGCAGCTGCCTTCCACCTACCTGGGTTGCTGGGGAGAAGGGTGGGTCTCTAACACACACACACACACACACACACACACACACACACGCTCGCGCGCGGGCAAGTCCTGGCAGAAACAACCACGGGGCTGACTGGCCTGACCAGTTTGGGCGGTGCTCAGGGAGCCAGGTACCTGGCAGGCATCCCCGCCCGGCTGAAGCTAACAACTCAGCCAGAACTGGAAAAAGAGCATTCGGCTGGCTATTTAGAAGAAACAAAAAAAGTAACTGATCTCAAGTAGCGCTGTCCAGAAAGCCCTAGGCGGTTGGAGAAGCCGGGGTTCTGCCTGGAACTTCCCTCCTCGCAGGCCTTTTTTTGACAGCCTGCTGCAGCGGCCAGGGTTGTCAGCTGTGGGTGGGTAGGAACATGGTGGCTGCGGTACTTACTTCCTACCCGGGTGCTTGAAAGGACTAAAGAGTTTCTGCTCAGGGAAGTAAGTCTAGAGCTGAGAAGAGATACTTTGAGAGTGTAATTTTCAATCAAACATGAGAACAGGTTGTGGACTTGAAATTGTTGTCAGTGTAATAAATGTTTAATGTTTTCAATAATTTCATTTTAATGAAAATTATGTAAAAGAAAATGTAGAATATACAGAGAATTTGAAGACAAACATCACCCAAATACAACCCCATTTAACTACGTGCTACCTTTCCTTCTAGCCTTTTCTATTTGTAGATTAGTTCCTTTGTTTTTAATAACGTGGTTGTATTCGCTCTGATTACGCAATTTGCTGCCTTCTTTTCACTTAACTTTATACCATAAGCATTTCCCTATTTGTTTCACAATCTCCAGATAGCGTGACAATGGGGTGAAGCAGGTGGCTTAGGGACAGCGAATTCTGGGTTCCAGACCCAGCTGTGTCATTTGCTAGCGGAGTGACCTTGGACAAGGTACTCACCAACTCTGAGAGAATCCAAGTAGTTGGCCTAGGGCATTCTAAACAGCATTACTTGAAATCAGTTACTTCTTTTTTTCTTCATAGGGCATAATAAATGAGAACAGTTATTGTCTCACCCGTAGAACAACCTTTAAACTAGGTACTATCATGAAACTCATTTTACAGATAAAGAAACAGAGAGATTAAGTAACTTGCCCAAGGTCACTCAGCTAGCAAATGGTAGGTTCAGAATTTGAGCCTGGCATCTTTCCTCCCATATTCTGAGCAATTTACTGTGCTAAAGTACTCTCCACCAGCCATCTATGGGAGCAGGGGTTGTTTCACAAAACCCTGGGGCTTAGCTAGCTAGGTGGATGCCGGTGCCATTCACCAAGCAGAGTGTGGCAGGAGACATGCATGGAGCCATCCATGTGGAGCTGGAAACACACACATGAGCCTCATTGCTGAGCACAGTGTGAGACCTCAGGTGTGGAGGGGCTCACGGTAGCAGACATGAAGAGTGAAAGGAAAGGGCTCCAGAGAAACAGCCCTGACAAGGGGCCAGCCACAGAGACTAACAAGGAGCAGCCAGGGAGGTGGGAGGGGAACCAGGCCCAGCCGGACACCTGCCTGTGTTTTCCCAACTGTTTCTCCCTCTGGAACCCTGCCCTTCTCATTTGCTCATTTCCTGTGCCTAGGGAAACCCCTTCCCACTTCACCCCACCCCAACCCTCCCCAGCTACTCCTTCTACCTGCCAAATTCCCACTCGTCCTGCAAGTCTCAGCATAAATGCCAGTTCTTCTATGAAACTTTTTCCAGCTCCCTGGATTCCAGAGCCCCCCCTACCCCCCCCCCCAAGAAGTTTGATGCTCCCTCCCTTTGCAACACTTATCTTATCATCATTGTAATTGTTGATACATTTCCCTCCCAGTTACTCTGGGCTCCTAGAGGGCTGGGACCTTGTCTTTTCACCTTTGTAACTGTACACCTAGCACTGGATCAATATGTGTTGAATGAAGAAATGAGGTCAGTAGAACCTGATCAATGACATATCCCAGTGACATCGAAGACCCACAGGCTTCCGAGCGTTTGCTTTGTCTTTTTTCTAGCAGGCCTCCTGTGCTGCCGGGTTACTCCTTCCTGGCACTCAGGGCAGCAGAGCAGCCCGAGGTGCCCAGCAAGCCTCTCCGCCCCGGAGGCGGCATTAAGCTAGAGGCAGTGGTTTGCTAACTGTGGTCCCCAGACGCAGCATCACCCACACCTGGGAACTTGTTAGAAATGCAAGCTCTCCGGCCGCACCTAAACCTACTGAAGCAGAAACTGCAGGTGCGGGCCCAGCGCTGTGTTTTAACAAGCCTTCGGGTGATACACGCTGGAGTTGGAGGAGCACTGGACTCGCCCAAGCCGGCGGTTGGAAAGCCAGATCAGCACCCAGGCGGCGGCCAGAATCAGGCCCCAGGCGCTTAGAGGAAGTAGACCTGGAGAGGCTCCTTTTAATTAAGCAGGGTGATTAGCCCCACCCCCCAGCGACCGAAGACGGAGGCTTTTTTAGGCCAGAGCTCCGGTGAGGTCAGGACCTGGCTGCCGCAGCTGCCCCAAGGGTTAGAAAGGGAAATCCCGTCGCGAAGGAAACAAGCCCAGTGGACTGCGAGCTCTGCAGGGTTGGCAGGGGGCGTTTCCCTGGCTGGGGACGGAGGTGGGGCTGGGAAATCATGAGGACTTCCCGCTCCACTGAGGAACGGCAGTGGATTCAGCACCCGGCGAAGAGCACAGGGAGTTGGGTCGGATGTGCCCGCGTGGTTCTTCTGGAAGTCACTCCGTGGAATGAACGCTGCCGCTTGCTTGCGGAACCTGTGAATGATCGCGTGCGACTAACCTCTGAGATGCTTGGCCCTGCTCCTTCTCTTTAGCTAAGACGCGATTTGTCCTGTCTGGAGGAGCTTTGCACTATGGAACCTTTTGCAGAAAAGTAAACATACAGCCAGGTCCACACCTGGGCTTTAAAGATTGAAGGCATGGGGGGGGGTATTTGGTTGGGGACGTGTTTCTTCTTTGGTCCTGTACTGGTTAAAAATATTATCAGCTAATGTTTTCGTAGAGCTTTCCTGTTTCAAAGCAGTTCCACATATATTATCATTCTGTCTCCAGAGTGGCAAATACGCCAAGTGCGAGTGTTACTTTGCTTTCCTTTCTGTGACATAGCTTTTATTCTTATTATCGCCATCTCACAGATAAAGGAACAGGGACTTAGAGAGGTAATTTGTCCAAGGTCATTCACTACCAGGTGGCACAACTGGGCCTACAATCCAGGACCTCTGTAATTCACCTATCAGGGCCAGAGCTGATATGGGGCAGAAGCCGGCATTTTGCTCCTAGGAAGAGAGAGATGCGTCGTAGATTCCTTTTGGTCATGCATTGGTTAGTGTGATGTGTGTAGCATATCTAGACTATGTTTTCTGAGTAACTCAGCAAATGCTTTCCTGTTTTATTTTTGAATTTAGGCTGAATCAAATAGACTGCATAACTAGCGAGGAGAATGCGAGGTCCTAGCAAATAGATGAAATAACCTGAAAATCTTCCAGCCTAAGGGGGCTGGGCAGGAGGGTGGGAACTTTGATGGACTCCGAGACACAGGCTGCTGAGCATCAAACAGGTATAAAGGCCTTGGTTTGACCTGATGTAACATCAGGATCCATTAGGTTTCATGACAATAACAAGCCCCATGTGTCAATCATGAAATATGTCCACTGGGGGCCAATAGGAGCTCTGTTTCCCATAGCCATTCGGGGACTCAGACAGCTGCAACTGGACATGTTGCCCCCGTGACCCTGAAGGCAGGAAATGTGGATGGGGCAGATCAAGCACAAATTTCCAAAGTGTTTACCTGGAAGCAATTCACATCATTTCTGCTCTCATTTCAGTGACCAAAGCAAGTCTCAAGGTGGCCAAGAAGCACCGTGCCTGGAAGGAGAAGCAAACATTTGGTTATAACAGCACTAATAACACACAGGGAATAGCGGATGTGGATATTCAAGGGGTGTGTAAGCTCAATCAGTTCCACCCATTTCATGAGTGCTTCTGCCTCCTGGGGATGAGAATCTGAGATTCCCGTTCTATTGGCTTGTCATTTCTCCCACTAGAGAGGGTTCTGAGACTTAGACCAGGGACAAGGAAATCTGAGCAGAGGAAAGCATAGCGGAAGAGATGAGTGGCAGTGGGGCAAACTCAGTAGAAATTAATGTTAAATTGAGAAAGTATCCAGCAGTGGAAAGGACTCAGGGTATCTCTATCACCAGGGGCCCACCTGCTAAAAGAAAGTTCTAAAACAGCAGAGTGATGGCAGAAGCATTTCCTGCCTTCTCACCATTCACTTCCACTCATCCTTCCTGGCTAAACTTGGGTGACACTCCAGGAAGCCTCTGATGGTCTCTCAAAACTGAACCTTCCCAGCACATTGTTAGAGTGCCTGGGTCCATCCTGTGAACTGTGCTGTGGGAAGAGAGCACATCTCACTCAGGGTTGCCCTATGGGGGATGTGGTAGAATCTCAGCATGAAGGCAGAGCACGCAGCAGGAAGGCTGCTGCAGGAACCCAGGTGAGAACAAAATGATGGTGGCCTCCAGGTGGGTTGTGAGGCGGGGGTGGAGAAAAGTACTGGAGAGAGATTTACAGAGTCACGTCAACAGGGTAGGGACTGATGACATGAGGACGAATGTAGGAAGTTTTTGGAAGAGCAAGGTCAGCCTTTCTAAAAGGAATTTGTTTAAAAAAAAAAAAAGATGGAGAGTTGGGGAGAGGAAAGCACAGAACATACGTGCACTATGAAATCATGAAATTCCTGAGCTACACATCTTAAGAATCCAGCCAGAGCACTGCAAAGCCTTCTTAGGAAGAGTTGAGCATCCCTACGAGATGGCTTCAACTTCAACCTGTTTGTCCTATTGCCTTGTTTCTATATGCTGCTCCCGTTCCATCTCCGCAGAGCAGGAGCCTGTCCCATCTGAGACCTGAACTTGATATCAACCCCTTTCATTCTCAAGGTTCCCCTGCCCCATATCCTTTATGCATGAGGGTCAAGCCCCATTTGCAGGAACTGTGCAATGCTGGCAAACCCATCCTCAGAGCCCCTACCAATCCACTTGGCCATTGTGCACCCCTCCCCCCACACCTCCCTTTTCCCCAAACACTGACATGCTCCCTCTGGGTGCCTGGGCTCCATTTCCAGCTCCGCTGTGCATTGGCTTGTGACTGTGGGTGAGGTAATTCCCCTCCCCCAGCCTCCTTCCCATCTGTCCAAATGCTACTTATACCACCTCCTTTGCAGAGGATCAAAGGATCCATGCTATGACAATGTCCTGTCTCGGACCTTGGTGTATAGTAGGCACTCAGGTGGTCTCCTCCTTTCATCCCGTCCCATCCCCTGTTTCCTCTTCCCCATTCACAGAGAAAGGGACTTACAATATTTTAACCACATGTAGCCATGATAACCAGAGTTAAAATGTATACAATCTTTAGGGAGGATATTATGTATTACCTAGGAGAAGGGAGGTAATGATGTCCAGGTGCCCAGGATGGGACTTGCCTCTGAGTAGAAGCCCCCCAAGAGCCTCCCCAGCTGAAGACGAATGTCCTCCAAACGCGTCCTTCCCTACATATTCAAGCAGCCCTAGTGCCTGCCACCTCCACTCTAAACTGTCCTGAACTTGTCCCTTCTCTCGGCCACCAGGTAGCTAACCAGCTCTCACTCCTGCTCCCCTCCTTGCCCTCACCCTGAGGCCTCCTTTCTCACAGATATGGATCCCACCTCCGTGGATTCAGACCTCCTGGGCCTGGCAGTCTCACCAGAGCCCTGGACTTGAAAAGACAGGGCGCCTGGACCATCCTGCAGCCTATCAGGAGAAGAAGTTCCAAAGTCTAGGCTCTCCAGGTGTGACAGGTGGGCTCGAAGCAGCTGCAGCCCTGACGGTGTGCAGGAGAGCAGACTCTTAGGAGGCCCCGGAGCTTCTGAATCAGGCTCTGCATTCCAACGAGCCTTCCAGGTGATTCCTGGGCACCCTACAAATGGAGAAGCTCTGCTTGCAAAGTCTTCAGGGATAAACGGGCTAGAGATGAAAAAGCCGCAGTGCTTCCCCAAGGAGCAGGAGAGGCACTCTTGGGAACACCTGCACTGATGGACGGAGTCATTCGAGGTCACTCTGGCAGCGTTCCTGGGGAGGGAGTCTGTATTGCCAACATGGCAGTATTTATCTGCTAAGCCAGAGAAGGGGTGGGTATGAGCTGATGCCTCCCTCTCCTTGCCATTCTTTAGGTTGTCCTCCTGAAGACAGGACTAGGCCAATGACCCACATCCGCCTGTCACTGGCCATTCCAAACCACAATAAAGCACGAATTTGAACATCCAACTTTTGGAAAACAATATAAGTATGCTGAACCAAAGCCTTTCAGACAGAAAAGGGGTGTGAAGGCAGAAAGAGCCACAGTGAACATACAGATTAGTGCCTCAAATAGGAAGGTGCATCGGGCAAAGGGCACACGAGTGAGGCAGTGATGGAAGCCCCAGAAGAACCTCACAGCTGCTATAAAAAGGAGGGAGAAGAACAACGACACACAGAAAGCTGGAAGCAACCCACAGGGCCCGATGGGTGTAGAAAAGTCGAAGCTGTGAGATTTTTGGAAAATATCCCCAGGGCCCAGGGAGGAGGCGGCCCCTTGGCCATAAGAGCCTCCTTGGAGGCAGGCAGGCAAACTCCTTACGTGATATACCTGAGATGCAGGGTCTGTGCACAGGACATCCAGTTAAATTTGAATGTCAGAGAAACAACATATCATTTCTTAGCATATGTATATACCAAATGCTACATTCTGAAGCAGCCTTGCGGCAGGGTTAGAGTCTGTTCCCAAGGCCTGCGACCAAGGGAGTTTGGGGCTGAAAGTCAGTCTCCACCTAAGGCCCAGTGGTACCTTCCTACGACCTACCCTATTTCTGAAATCGGAGAGAAAATGGGCTTTGTTAATTTTAGGGTGGGGCAGTCTTTTATGAGAGAGGCTATGCCATATTGTTTGCTTTTAAATGTTTTGTCCTACAAAGGTGGGGCTTACCAATGTGTTTTTCACATTATCATGTATCAGGTAGGTCAGGTCAAGGAATGTGTCCTAAAAAGTATTGTAGTTTTGATCATTTCAAGTCAGGTTCCTGTAAGAGATGAACTGTTTCTTAGTCCAGACCGGTAAAATCCTGCTTAATCAGAAAAATTGCTCCTATGTAAGCAGACAGTTATCCACTGAGACCTGTAGAAGAGACTGTTGGTAACTGTTTACCTGATCAGGTAGTCTAAAGGTATTTCTGAGCACAAAATCAATAGACTCTTCTGTACATCAACAACCCAAATTAAATGCTAAATTTAGGGAAAATATTTCCAAAACAAATGAACAGGAAAAGTGTTATATATACTTAGTATTCTTTTTTTTTTTTAAAGACATTATTTATTTACTTGACAGAGAGCACAAGCAGGGAGAGCAGCAGGCAGAGGGAAAGGAATAAGCAGGCTCCTGCTCACAGGGAGCCTGATGGGGTATTCAGTCCCAGGACCCTGGGATCATGACCTGAGCTGAAGGCAGATGCTTAACCGACAGAGCCACCCAGGTGCCCCTATACTTAGTATTTTTGTTTTTTTAAGATTTTATTTATTTGACAGAGAGAGATTACAAGTAGGCAGAGAGGCAGGCAGAGAGAGGAAGGGAAACAGGCTCCCTGCTGAGCAGAAAGCCTGATACGATACGGGGCTCTATCCCAGGACCCTGGGACTCTGGATCATGACCTGAGCCAAAGGCAGAGGCTTTAACCCATTGAGCCACGCAGGCGCCCCTGTACTTAGTACTCTTAATGTGTAAGAAAAAACATGAATATCCAAAGTGAAGGGGGGAGGCCAACGATGTGAACATTCACAACAGAAGGATTACAAATAACCAATAAAAATATAAAAAGCCCAACCTCATTAATAATCATAGCAAACTGGTAGATTATAAAATGAAAATATTCAATTTTGCAAAGACTATAACAAGTCTCTTTCCCAACATATGGGAATACAAATGGGCAAAAAGAAAAATCTGAAAAAAAAAATGCAGTCCAATGTTAATCGCTATTAATGTTGTAGACCATATCTTTAAAAATCTATGTTTTAGGATGCCTGGGTGACACAGCTGGTTAAGTGACACTCTTGGTTTCAGCTCAGGTCCTGATCTCAGAGTCTGCTTAAGACCCTCGTTCCCTCTCTCCCTGCCTCCCCTAAAATAAATAAATCTTAAAAATATCTTTTCTGTTTTAATATTAAAATAGTGTTTTTGAAAAATATTTGGCAACATTGGAAAACATTTATGAAATATATGAAATCATATACATTTGTAAGTAGATACGCACAAAGATAGGAAGAGAATAGATCGCAATAATAACAATGGATCTCTTGACGATTTTTTTCTCTTCATACCTGTCTTCTAGGGGGTCCTGGCTGGCTCAGTCATTTAGCGTCTGCCTTCAGCTGAGGTCATGATCCCAGGGTCCTGGGATCGAGCCCCACATCGGGCTCCCTGCTCAGCGGGAAGCCTGCTTCTCCATCTCCCACTACCCCTGCTTGTGTTCCCTCTCTCCCTGTGTCTCTCTCTGTCAAATAAATAAAATCTCTTTAAAAAAATACCTTTCTTCTAAAACTTTAACAAATAATATTATTCCTATAATGGAGAAATAAAAAATTATTTTTGAAAAAAGACAAATGGGGGCGCCTGGGTGGCTCAGTGGGTTAAAGCCTCTGCCTTCGGCTCAGGTCATGATCCTAGGGTCCTGGGATCGAGCCCCACGTCGGGCTCTCTGCTCAGCAGGGAGCCTGCTTCCTCCTCTCTCTCTGCCTGCCTCTCTGCCTACTTGTGATCTCTCTCTGTCAAATAAATAAATAAAATCTTAAAAAAAAAAAAAAAGAGAAAAAAGACAAATGGAAAGCAGTTCCTTGAGAAAGAAGGAAGCCAATCCTCATTACTAACAGAATGACTGTGGTTTTGCACATTGCAGCCACCTGGAGAATTCCAGGAATCCTGGTGCCCAGGCCCCACACCCAGAGATTCTGGTTGAATGGATCTGGGTGGGGGCCCCAAGCCTCATGTGCTTGGCAACATCTAACCACGCTTGGGTGTGGTCTAACATGCAGCCAGCCTGGGAACCTCTGCTTGCGGAAGCCATCTCACGTTTTGGCAGAAGTTTAGGCCTCTGGAGCTGGACGAACTGCAAGACCTGGTTTCAAGCCCCAGCAGTGGCCCTCTGTAGCTGTGTGCTTTAGGCAAGCTGTCTAACCGAACCTCAGTTTGTCTGTCCATAAAATGGGGATATTTGGTGCCTACCGCAAGAGTTGGGGGCATGGCTTCCAGGAGAGAGTAAATAAGAAAGGTCTGCATGAAATAGAAAGCCTATAGAATGAGCTCTTTGTTAGAACCTGGAAGCTCAGGTGATAACAATTATCTTTGATCAGTGAAATATCCTTGGCAACATGGGAACCCATGCAAATGAGCCGGTTTGTTTCTAAGCTCTGTCAGTGTTGTAATTGGACTTGATTTGGAGATTTGGTAGGCAGGTGCTGTCAGATGCGGATGCCCAGGACGGTCTTAGCCTAAGGGCTCATGGCCAGTGGACAGCAGCCAATAGATCTGAGTTGGTTCAGACCACTTGGTCATCTTGCTTTGAGAGGTGGCTGCCTTCCAGAAGCCCAAACCTTGTTCTCATGAAAATGTGCCTTTGCATTTTAAATACCTACTGTTTCCAAATACGTGTTCTTATTTAACCGTCTCCTTGGGAGGCTGCGTGGCCACTGCTTAAAATGTCTTGGGAATTCCTCTTTTGAGATTGCCTTTGTCTCAGCTACATTTTTTTTCTTTTCTGGGTAGTTTCAATCAGTGAATTCATTCTCTATCCTTTGAAGAGGAGCTTAATTTTAGAAAACAGTCAAAAATATCTTTCAGAACCAAACCTGATGATTAAGATGGTATTCAAGCCTGGACAAGACTGTCTTTTTTTAAGCAAAGAGGTCACTCGTGAAGAACACGCGTGTGCCTGTCTCCCTACCCCGCTCATTCCCAGCACCCTGCACACAGCCTGGGACCCAGATGTTCCACATATTCCTGCTGAATGGTGACCACAGCTTGGCTCTCTACTGGGACCCATAAACTGGTTCCAAAGGTAAGTCTGAAAAGGCTTTGGGCCAAAGCAGCCTACTCGGAATTAACAAATTCTAGTTTGTATGCTGATTAGCAATTAGTCCCTTTCTTTGTTAAGTATGCTCTCTCTGTCTCCTATATACCTTATGCATTTGACTGAAGAGAAAATGTTGCAGTTCCTTCCCCTTACCGGGGCTAATACTGGATTTAGTTTCCTAAGGCAACACTAATCAGCAACACTGGACAAATCCAAGCATTTTTGGAATTATTTTTTGGGCTGACCCAGTCCACAAAACAACCAATTAGGTGTTGTTAACAAGAGCAATGCTTGAAACAAGACTCACTTTTTCACCCAAGAGTTTCGAGACACTGACATTAATCTGGATTTGCATACCACCCACCTTCATGAATTTGAGGAGTGTAGAGTTATGCAGCTCCCAGCCGGGAAGAGAGCACTGGCCTGAGCCAGGCTCCTGGGCTGTCCCGGCTCCGCCCGTAGTAACTGTAGTAACTAGACATTCGCTGTGTAGCCTGGGGAAAACATTTTACACTTCCCCCTTGGTCTTTCTGTCCTTATCTATGCGGTGATCTCACACTCTTAAAGCCGCGGATACAAAACTGAGAACCATGCAGGCTGACAAGAGGCAGGGAGGGCGGTTGGGAGCCGCAGACACCTGCTGGCAGGTGACGGAGAGGAAAGCAAGGTCCTGCTCAGGTAGCAGGGAGAATTCCACAGCAGAGCCGGTCTCAGCGGCGGCAAAGTCTCTGCTCTGAAGGAGAAAGAAAGCCAAAGCCAAAGCTCAACGGCTTCTGGCCATGGAACCGTTTCCAGGAAGGAAACACAAAGGTCATCTGAGGTCAAGTTCAGGGCACGCAGCCAGCCGCCAGGCGGGAAGGAAGCTGCAGTGAATGCCTGCTTGCTTGCACTCCAAGCCCTTCACCTTCTGGAGACAAGTCCTGTATCAGCCCGTTTGCCAGGTCTCCCGGGGGACCTCATAGGCTCTTCCCAGACCCAGGCATCCTGGCTCTGGCCTCAGACTCAGCCCACACCAAGGTGCTAAGGGGAAGCTAGTAGGACACAGGGTGAACATTGGAGCCTGGCTGGCCTGTCATTGCCTTGCAGAGCAGAGGGCCCCAAGGGCTCTATTTAAAGCCTTTGAGCATTCCTCATCTGCCTCCTTGCCCTCCCCGCCCCCAGAATGCGCAGGACACGTTCCTAGCTCCCCACCTTTGTCCATGGCGCTAACTCCACAACCACTTATCCCAGCTTCTGCTCTACAGACCCTCTTCCCGTGTGGTGTCTGGCTCACAGGCCACGAGACCCGTGTAGCTGCCTTCGCCAGAAACAGCAATGGCTCTCGTCTGTCTTGCATCACACTTAGGCACACGTCCTCTCTCCCCATTTGGGACCACACGGTACCCCCACTTCACTATCATGTCCTGCGTCTTCCTTCCTTTGCCCACACCCCTTACCTTCCTGGTCTGTCCTTACTTTCTGCCTCCCATCCTGTTCCGCACCTCATCCCCGAGGCTCAGCTCAGCTAGGCTCTCTGCAAGATTTTCCACCCAAAAACCTACCAGCTCCACTTACTAAGCGGCTACTCTGTGCCCAGAATTTTGTCTACAGTATTTCTAATCCTGGAACTGCCCTGCAAAGTGGGAGCAAAGACAGTTTCACTTTCAGACTTGGGGAACACAGAGGCTCAGAGAGGTTCTGGAACTGGTAAGTTGCATAGCTCCTTCGTGGCCCAGCTGGTATTGGAGCCCAGGTGTGATACCTAAACCCAAGCCCTCCATCTCTTCCATGCTACTTTTTCATTCGTAAGGCAAATACTTTGAGCTTGAAGCTATAAGAACTTTGAGGATCATCGTTCTTGTTTTCAGAACAAGGAACCTAAGGAGTATCTAGGCCTAACGACTGGCCCAGGGCGGCATGGCTTCTCTCCACCCCCTTACCTCGTTCTTCCCCTGTGCTGGTCCCGGGGACCCAGGAGCTGTCTATCCGCTGCAGGGGGTTCTCCAGTGCCGGTAACATTCTCAGGGGTTTCTGGCTGCAAGGTTTCTGACTCACACCTGTCCTGCAAGCAGGGCCCCAGAGGAGGCAAGATAGAATGTCATGGCAAGTTTAGAGTCACTGCGTTACTAGTTGAGCTGTATACAATGACATATGTATACAATGTATATAATGTATACAATGATACAAACAGCAGTGACTTAAGTTTATATCTTTCTTGAGTAGAAGCCTGAGGAGGGCAATCTGGGGCTAATGTTGCAATATTGCCCAGCTAGGGCGTGGGGCCTCTTCTGTCTCTTGCAATTCCCTCCTCATGAGGCCCTGCCTGGTCCCCAGGGGCCCCGGGATCGCCAAGTGGACTCAGAGGGCTCCCTGACTGTCTTCTGCTTATACTGTTCACGCCAGAGAGGATGCTCAGTGCCCGGCTGGGAGCTGGTCTGGGTCCTGGCGAGCATGGGGCATGTTGCTAGCAGCAAAAAGGGTAGGAGTAAGGGGGGGGCACATTTCATTGCTTAGTCCAGGGATGCTTCTCAAGCTCAGCCTACTCTTCTCCCCTTTGTCCTTCTTTCCATTTGTCTAATAGTTACTGAGCAGCATATCCCATGTGCCAGTCACTAGAGATAAAAAGACTCATAAGACATAGTCAGTGATCTACTGAAGACACGAGGAAATAGACCATTCTGATGCTCCGGTGGCAAAGGCAAGCAGAAGAGACACGCAAAGGACACTCGGCAAGAGCACAAAGGCGCCTGGCCCAGCTGGGGAGGTCAGCCACTGAAGACGATGCTTGCTGGGGACAAGAGCTGGGAAACAGCAGGGGGCAACTGCTAGCCCCAGAGGATCAGCCAGCTGCTGGGGATGAGAGAGAGGGAGGAGTCCAATGCCCCCCGTTTCTAGTTGCGATGGCCGGAGGGGGGACAGGCCACCACAGATAAGAGAACACAGGTGTTCTCTTGCCTTGGGGAACGTCCCCAGCTTCGGAGGAGGCTGCCGCTCCCCAGTACTACTCTTTTCCATTGCCGCTCCCAAAGACGTGCACAGGGTTTTAATTTAAGTGCTCTTGGGAGATGAAGTGCCCTTGGCCCTGGCCTGATGAATCAAATGCAGGAGCATAATGTGGACCAGGCAGGCTCTGGGCCAGACTAAGCTGGTTTTGCAAGTGTAACCTGGGCCTGCTGTCCCGAATGTGAGCTTTGGTTCTAGAAAGCCCACCTGTAGTGAACATGTGCCACTTTGTGGAGAAGCAGTGAATGAATCCTCTTCCTGTGTTCGGGGACCTGCCCACTGTGCTTGGAGGGAGAGTCAGCCTCACACGGTGAAGAGGAAAACTCAGATACCACCTTTCTCAGATTTCCTTGCAGCTACCTGGCATGCCAAGGGCCTGTAGTTGAGACTGCAACTAAGATACACCTACCAGAGGCTCGGGTCCAGGAGGAAGTTTGTGTGGCAGGAGCCGTTACTAGGGATCACGTTCTCGTAACAGCCACGCCGGACACTCTGGGACCTTGCAAATGACAGCCTTGAAGTTGAGCTTCACTAGGTCCATCGTAACCGGCTTCCGTTTGCAATTAAGGACCATGACGACTCCTTGGTATTTTATCTGTCCAGCAGGGTGTGTGGCTAGGGCCAACACAGGGGGGAGGGGAGCACAAACTTTGTGCAGAGGACAGTGAAAACCATTCAGCTAGACCAGAGGATTCTTCCACAGGGTAGGGGAAGATTAAGGTGGGAGGATCCCAAAAGCCCAGTTCAGGAGCTTGGTCATTACCTTGTAAGAGGCACCAACATTCTTTTTTATTTTTTATTTTTATTTTTTTTTTAAGATTTTATTTATTTATTTGACAGAGAGAGATCACAAGTAGGCGGAGAGACAGGCAGAGAGAGAGGAAAAAGCAGGCTCCCCGCCGAGCAGAGAGCCCGATGTGGGGCTCGATTCCAGGACCCTGAGATCATGACCTGAGCCGAAGGCAGAGGCTTAACCCACTGAGCCACCCAGGCACCCCTAACATTTTTTTTTAAATAAACTTTTATTTTGGAATAATTTTTTTTAAGTAAGCTCTATGCCCAACGTGGGGCTTGACCCCACAGTCCTGAGATCAAGAGTCGCATGCTCTACTGACTGAGCCAGCCCAGTGCCCCAGTTTTAGAATAATTTTAGATTGACTGAAGGTTGCAAAGGTAGCACAGAGTTTCCATATACCCCTCACCCAGTTTCCCTTGATGCTGACGTCTTGCATTGTATGCTACATTTCCCAAAACTAAGAAGCCGACACTTGTATGTTACTATTTACTCAACTCCAGGCTTTGGAGTTTCAATTTGGATTCCACTAGTTTTCCACCAATGTCCTTTCTCTATTTTGGGTTCCAATCCAGGATACCACTTTGCATTTAGATGCCAATCTTTTTAAAAGAGAAGACTGAATATGATTAAGTCTGTTTTAGGAGAATTGTCTGATAGCAATATCCACGTTGGACCAGGAAGTTGGATAGAAAGGTATTTGTAAACGCATTCCAGAATCTTCACCGAATTTCCAAATGCACCTTAATGCCTGATGATGCCTGGAGGGACTCAGCACCTTGTGGTTGCCAGAAAGAAGAGCTCTGGGCCACTGGAAGCATGGCTGCCAGTTCAGGGCCAACCAGGCCAAAGGCATATTCAGAACGCACGTGGGGGCCTCCACGTCGCAGCGCTAGCAGGCCAGAAGGTCTGCCTGCCTGGGCAACCCAAGTGGACTGATAAATCTAAAGAGGGAGCCAAAGAAATGCGTGCTGGCCTTCTTCTCTGAAAGCGTAGTCTTGTCTCCCTTAACAAGCAGTGTGTTGTGGGAAGAGAGCAGACGCTGGAGTCAGGTTTGAGCCCTAGCTCCACCACTTAGTGCAGGAGGAGCCTGGGGGAGTCCCTAACTTCCCTGAGCTTCTCTTTCCTCGCTGGTAAAAACTGGGACCTTAAACCTCCTTCATAAGATTACCGAGAGGATGAAATCACATTTACAAAGTGTTCAGCGGGGCACCTGGGGGGTTCAGTTGGTTAAGCGTCTGCCTTCAGCTCAGGTCATGATCCCAGGGTCCTGGGATCAAGCCCCGCATCAGGCTACCTGCTCGACGGGGAGCCTGCTTCTTCCTCTCTGTCTGCTGCTCTCCCTGCCTGTGCTCTCTCTGTCTCTCTCTGTCAAATAAATAAAATCTTTAAAATAAAAAAATAAATAAAAGTGTTCCACAGGGTATCTGGCACACAGTAGGCATTCAATAATCATCGGCTCCCTTGACAACTTGAGGGTGGGGTCTGGCCTTGTAATTTTTTTGCATATCCTTGTAGTACTTAGCACACAGAAGGCACTTCATACTTTGGTGATTATAACATGGAGCTCCCAAAACCGATGACCCCAGAAAGGGCAGACCATGTCTCCAGTTACCTCATTCATTTATTTAGCAAGTCTATATTAGGCACTCACCAAAGAGCAGTAAATAGATAAAAGCCAGGCACTGTGCTAAGCCACCAAGACATGGTCTGTGTCAAAAATGGCAAAGCCCAAGAGGGGAGAGAGGTCTCCAGTCAACTTTCATTCAGGTCTGATACAGAGTCGGACTAGTTTAATAAGCACTGTGTCCAAGAGCACAAACACTGGCTCCTTCTGTGTGAGGCAAGGGTAGAGCCTCACAGAGAGAGTAGACTGGGGACTGGCAGAATCAGTAGTTCTTTTCAGTAAAAAGAAAGAGTGGGAGAAGATGAGAGAGAAGTATTTCACTATGTGGGAAACATAAGCTGTCTTTTGGAAGCACAGGTAGTCTTGTGGGGTTTATGGTAGGAGTGGAGGCTGGTGAGGTTGTATAAACATGGCAGCTCTAATACTTCTCCACAGAAAGGACTGAGGGGACTGAGGGGCAGTCATGGTGGGAGGCAGCGGGAGTGGGAAGGGGCAGGGGCTGGCCGAAGACCTGACTGGAAGCTGTGCTTTTAGAGAGTAACCACAGTTCTCTTTGTACAGTAGTCTCCCCTTTTCTGAGGGTGGTACGTTCCAAGACCCCAGCTGGAAACCTGAAACCACAGGTAGTCCCAATCCCTAAATATACTATTTTTACTCCTACACGTACATACCTATGATAAAGTTTAAGTTTGATTTATAAATTAGGCACTGTAGATTAACAGCGAATTCATCATTGATGACAAAATAGAACAATTATGACACTCTAAGTTTTGTGACTGTGCTCTCTCCTAAAATCTTACTGTGCTGTGCTCACCCTTCTCCTGGTGATGCTGCGAGATTCGACGACCCATGTGATGAGATGAAGTGAGGGGAATGACGTAGGCGGTGTGACGCAGCATAGGGCGGCTTGGGACTTTCCCACAACCCATCAGGAGGACCATCTGCTTCCAGAACATGGCTGACTGCTGGTAACCGAGACTGCAGGGAAGTGAAACCACGGATAAAGGGGGACGCCGGCCCACGGGTGAGCTGAGGTGGCTTGCTGTAGAAGTACGGGGCGGGCAGGGAGTGGGCGTTGTGGCCGCTCCTGACGGGGCCATGCTGGGAAGGGAGCTGGGTGTCTGCTGCGAAAGAGGAGGTGGAGTCGAGGAATCTGGGGGACTGGACCGCACCGTGCACGGCACACCTGCAGCTAGAGCGGCAGACACGGAGGTGCAGGGAAGGTCTGAGAGCTTTCAGAGAGGAACAAGCAGAATTTGGGGAGAAAGGGTGTAGAAACAGAGTTGGAGGACGGGGAGGAGGACTCCTGTGGTCACCTGTGAGCAGCTTTCAAAGTCATCCTCCTGTCTGGGATTTGCTTCAGAACAATCAGAGGGTGGTGATTTGGTCCTAAGTGACACCAGATTTGCTCTGAATAGATAACCGAAGTGGGTGAGAAAGTAAAAATTAGCTCAGACTAAGAAAACCAAAGCTGGAGGGCTACAAAGTTACTGTGGAACAATATTCCTCCCAAGGGCAGCTAAAGCATCATAACCGCCCCCTCCTTTGCGGAACTGCTGCTTTCTGACTCACTGAGAAACCTTGTTCTCTAAAATGATGGACCATCAGAAATTTCACTGTTTGAAATTTTATCAGTAAAAATGAAACCCCCTTCTGTTGCCAGGAGGATCTAAGTCACTTTGAGCAGCGCTCTCGGTCTGCACCTCAGGTTCAGAGCTTCTGATAAGGGGCTTCTGAACCCAACAGTCCACGTTTACCTTAACTTCGTATTTTTGCAGGAAATCAACCCGGGTCTACTGTGCAGTTCAGACCAGGTGTTGGCTCCTGTATACATAGACCTGCTTTGCTTTGAGCCTGTCAAAGCACTGCTTCATTTACATTTTGACCTAAACTCTATCCTTCCCCCAAATCCTTTAATTCTCTCTTTTCCTGTTTGGTCAGATACCCCTAGTTCCTCCCGTGTGGCCTCCCTCATTGCAATGAATTAGTAAATCGGATTTTGTCGAACTACAGGTTTGCTCCTAGGGATCCTAGGCTGATTGGGCCAGCGTGTGGGTAATGGGGATACAGGGGTTTTTTGGACTATTCCCTCTGCTATTACTAATGACTCACATTTTCCACGTTTGCAAGTTCTTCAGAGGTCCTCACCCTGTGATGACAGTAGGAGCCATGACGTTGAGATCTCTGCAAGGGTGAGTAACAGCCCTCCAATGACATCCACGTCCTGATCCCTGACACTTGTATGTTATCTTAATAGCAAAAGGGACTTCACAGATTTAATTAAAGCTAAAGATCTTGAGATGGGGAGAGTATTCGGCCCCAGTATAATCACGTGGGTCCTTAAAAGCAGAGAACCTTCCCTGGCTGCAGTCAGAAAGAAATGTGACCACGGAAGAAGGGTCATAGACTTTGCTGGTCTTGAAGGCAGAAGGGGCCACAAGTCAGGGAATATGGGCAGCCTCGAGAAGACAGAAAAGGCAAAGAAACAGATTCTCCTCCAGAATCTCCAGAAAGGAATGCAGGCCTGCTGATAATCTGATTCAAGCTCAGTGGGACTCATGTCAGAGTTCTGACTGTAGAACTAGAAGTTAAATGTGCTACTTTAATCCACATTGTGGCAACTTGATATGGCAGCACAAAAAAAAAAAAAAAAAGAAAGAAAAGAAAGAAAGGAAGAAAAGAAAAGAAGAACATGAGATCACTCAGAACAGTGGGTAAAGACAGAAATTAACCAAGGGACACACCAAATAATTGAACAGCTAGAAGAGACCAACAGAGGAGAAAGTGGTCCAGATGTAAGCTGGCCACTCTCTAAAGTGAGGCTGAAGGTTGAGCAGTCTTTCAGTTTAAAGTGCCTGTTCTTCCCTTGCTTCAGTGTCCCTGGGGTTCTAGTGTTTGCATTTAACAAGCAGCCTTTTTCACCTGAAACTATCACCTTCTCCCTTCATGTCGAAAGCCTGAGAGTTTGAGAACTTTCACAATCTTGGTTCACATTATAAACCCATCAAGGTAATATTCTGGTTCCAGAAGAACAGGTTTTACCACATCATAAACGAGAATGAAATCTAGTTACTTTTATGTGTTAATCCAAGTTCTGTGACATTGGAGGACAGCCTAAATGAAGAGTGGGATGGCCACCAGACCTGCTAGACTGTGTAGAGCTGGTCTCCGTGTTTAAACACCCCTCCCAGAGCACCCCTCCTCAGATGCTTAAGGTCCAGAGCTACAGCTCCTCGCTAAACCACTTTCTCCGCTACCAGTCTGGTAAAGGGCACATTATTTCATCCAGGTGAGGTCGTTGATGGCACTATCCTACAAAACATTCTCTTTCTAAAGGGCTAAGGGTACACAGGGAAAGAAATGCTGGATTTCCAGGTTTTCAGGCTGAGTGGAAAATGTGAAGGATAGCAGTGTGTTGCTAAATTATAAACCCCCTAGCCTCATTCAGTTTTGACAAGCTGGGCCTAATGCCTCATTCTCATACAGAGGCCTTGGCCTGTGACCTTTTCCCCTGCCTTAATGACCTGCCCCATTCATTCTTCAGAACTCAGAACAGCTGTCACTTTCTTGGGGGGGGGCTATCCTAGGTTATGTTGGCTCCTTCTGCTGTAGGCCCCCACACCACCTGCACTTCTCCTTTCGGAATGGCCACCATAACTGCAATTACTCGCTCAGGGTCTTTCACATTCACCATTAGATTAATTCTGCAGGGTAAGGACAAGGTCTGCCTTCTGTTGTGCTCACTGTTTTCTCCTTGGTCTCTAGCAGAGAGCAGAGACAAGTGTTTGATGACTGGTTAACTGAGTGAAGGAGTGGGCCTCATGCTCTTATTCTGGGTCTACAGATTTCTACGTTAGTGGTTCCTGGAAATGGAAATGGAAATTAAACATTTAGGCCCCTCAAAGCTAAAGAACCCAAACCATTGAGCTTCTAAAACATACCTAACATCCTATGTTCATCTGTTGTCTTGTCCAAAGCCTGTAGCAGTCAACAGATGCAAGAACAAGTGGGTCCGATTTTCCAAAAGAGTAACAAGACAATTCAGTGGGAGAAGAGAATAATCTTTCCAACTAATGGTGGGACAACTGGATATGCACATGCCAAAGAATGAAACTGAATCCTTCCTTACACCACACACCAAAATTAACTCAAAATCAATCACAGGCCTAATGTAAGAGCCAAAACTATGCAACTCTTGGAAGAAAATGTAGAAGCAAACTTTAGTCACCTTGCGTTGTTCAAAATTTTCTTAGACGTGCCACCAAAAGCACAAGTGACTAAACTAGACCTTATCAAAATTACAAACTTTTGTGCTTCAAAGCACACTATCAAAATACACCCCACAGAATGGAAGAAAATATTTATAAATCATGTCTCTGATAAAAACTTTTTTCCAGAATATCTAAAGTCTCATACAACTCAACAACAAAAAGCCAAAGAACCTAACTGAAAAATGGACAAAGGAATTTGTCCATTAAATTGAAGAGGTATTTTTCCAAAGAAAGAATACAAATGACCAGTAAGAACATGAAAGGATGCTCAACAGCATTACAGCCACCAGGGAATGTAAATCAAAACCATGACAGGATACTAGGATGGCCATAATCAGAATGACAGCAAGTGTTGGCAAGGACCTGGGGAGACTGGAGCTCTCATATATTGCTCCAGAGAATGTAAAATGGTGCAGCCATTTCAGAAAAGTTTAGCAGTTCCTCCAAAAGTTAAACATGGAGTTACCATTGGACCCAGTAATTCCATTCCTTGGTATATACCCAAGAAGAATTAAAATCTAAAAACTTGTATGTGAATTTTCATAGCATTATTCACAATAGCCAGAAAGTAGAATCCACGTCTATCAGTAGATGAATGGGTGAACAAAATGTGGTATGGCCATACAATGAAATATTTAGTTACAAAAAAGAAATGATGTATTGATGTATGGTACATGGCTGAACCCTGAAACCCTTAAAAGTGAAAGAAACCATTCCCAAGAGGCCACATCTTACGTGATTCCATTTATATGAAATGTCCAGAAAAGGCAAATCTAGATTGAGACAAAAGTAGACTGGTGGCTGCCCAGAGCTGGCCTGGGGTGGGAGAAGCAGTGGTGACAGGGGATGGGGAGTGACCACTAGTTGGCTGGGGATTTTTCTTGGGGTGCTGAAGACATTCTGGAATTGACTGTGGTCATAGTTGCACAACCCTATGGACTGTACTAAAAACCACTGAACTGTACACTTTAATTAGGTGAATTGTATGGTACATGAATTATATCTCAATAAAGCTGTTGAAAATTTAAGTAAGGTAAAGAAACACTGTGTTTCTATTTCACAATGGCATGCATTTGTCAGAAGCCAAGCTCACACTCGTTTTCCCAAGCATAAAGGAAAACACAGGTTTCTGTCTTCCAGGACACTGCTGCCTGAGCTTATTCATTTTCCTGTGTGCTCGCACAACTGTCGAGGGCTCAGTGCAGGAAATCCACTCCCAGGGAAACAGGGACCTGCAGACTTCTTGCAATGGAGCACTTCAAGTCTATAGAGCCGTGTGTTTTTCTCCCTTACTAATGAATGTCCTTGGGAGCTTCAAGTGCAGCACGAAAGATTCTCCTTCCAGCACAGTCACTCCGTTGAGAGCACATGACACGCAGTGGGTACAATACTTTGGACAGGTCAGCGTGCCGGGATGACCAAGCCCTAAATGTGAGATCTGGACTACTCCAGATTTGTTTTCTCCCTTTCTTTCTCCCCTTTGGTCCATGTTCTTCAGCTCTAGCACAAAGGTCTGAGTGCCCCATACCCCCTAACAAGAGTGCTGGATGGGAAGAGAGAAAGGAACATCCTAGAGTCTGGATTCCATCCCTAGCTCTGGGGCTCGCACAGAGTGTCCACCCTTTCCTGAGCCACCGTACTTCCCTTTCATGCCCAGGGTAGGGCTTGAACAATCCCTGCCCGGGCATGTCAGAGGGAATAAGCAGACATAAGGAAGTCTGGGTGGCAAAGGATTCAAGAGGAAAAGCTCGGACTGTCCTCAGGTGAAAATGGCTCATCTAGAGGGGAATTCAGAGTAGGACCAAGAGAGAAACCAACAACCGGATTAGCAAAAGAAGCAAAACTTCCACTTTATTTTAGAAGTCCTTGAGATATAAAAGACGGGAATTGCAAAGTCAAAGGCTAACACAAACCAGGGATCCGAGGGTCAGAGGACTCTAGGGGTAAAAGGAGATGGCAAGGTACAGGACTTAGGATTTTTCCAGCTTTAGAAAGTCAGAGAGCCCAAGTCATGGCCAGAACATCCCAGTACTGGTTACAGATTCTTTACAAAGGTGTTTACCTGTGGGAAAGAGAAAAACCAAAAGTTAAATTTCACATTTTCAGCAGACTCTACATTAGTCCACCCACACTGGTATGTGGCCACACCCACAAGGTGTTATAAATTAGGAAAAATTGGAAAGGGGAGGAAATGGGACTTGCACAGGGTCATGTAGTGGAAGTGCTGAGCTGAAAAGAGAATCCAGAAATTCCATTTCCCCAGTCCAAAAATACCTTTGAGGAGGAAGTTAGGGAGCAAGCCTATTATTTAACAATTATTAGCCCAAAATGCTTTAGAGAATAGGGACTGTATTTGTGACTTGTACAAGGCCCTGTAGGCTTTAGAGTGTGAAATGAAATTTGAAGCACAAAGCGCAAGGCCCATTACATTGAAGTCTGAAGCAAAGATTAAAGTGCAATAAAGGAAAATCACTAGAAGCAGGAGTTAAGGTCCTCCTCCACCTTTTTCATGAGTTCCTCTTGTTTGGTTACTTCTTCAGAAAAATCTTCATTGACATCCAACACCAGCACTGGAATGTTCAGCAGAGCCTCAAAGTGGAGCCTGTAAGAAGCATGAACAGAAAAAAGAAAGCTAGGGCACCTGGGTGGCGCCTGGGTGGCGCCTGGGTGGCTCAGTGGGTTAAAGCCTCTGCCTTCGGCTCAGGTCATGATCTCAGGGTCCTGGGATTGAGCCCCACATCGGGCTCTCTGCTCAGCAGGCAGCCTGCTTCCTCCTCTCTCTCTGCCTGCCTCTCTGCCTACTTATGATCTCTGTCTGTGAAATAAATAAATAAAATCTATAAAAAAAAGAAAAAAGAAAAAACACAGCTGACCCTTCACATACTCACCATGTCTTAATAATCCATAGAAGAGAACTAAAGTCACAAGGCTTCTCAGTAGAACTGCATGTAAATTACAATTAAAAAAAAAAAAGAATTTAATAAAGTTGGCTACAAAGAGGAAGGCTGAAAATTTCTCTTTAGTCTTGAGATGGATACTGAAGGTCAGAGCCCCAAACATTTCAAGTGGACTACATACCAAGCCTGGAGGGAGGAAAGTCCAAAACTAGGACTGTCAGCTTAGTAAAATGGACAAATTCTCTCAAATTTTTCACCCTGTGTCAACTCTATCACCATCATTACAATGTTCAATCTAGGGAAATGTTAAAAAACAAAAAAGCTGGAGAAACAGAATCTTTTTTTTTTTTTGGAGAAACAGAATCTAATAAAATGCCTCTTAAAATATACAGATTATAGCTAATATTGAGCTTCTCCGATTTCTAACCACTTGGTCTATCCTGAACCTTCTCAGGGGCTGCCGGTTGAGCTTGTGTTTGAGCACCTGGCTGTAGGAAGGCAGGTGTCTGTGCGTGATGTCTTCTCCACTTACTCAGTTGTCTTGTGAACAAGCCAGGCTTCGTGCTGACCATGAAGCTGCTCCAGATACGCCAGCTCAACTCCCTTCTCCTCTTTCCTGGCCCTCTGGTGGAGTCTCTTCAAACAAACCTACAAGACAACCCCCAGGCCACGCTGAGCTCACGTGTTATCCTGGCTGTGACGATGTGCTCTTTGGGGGCTCTAGGACCCACTCCTGACAACATCCAACCTGGGAATGATAAGCCTCGACCTTGCTTCTACTTTTCTTGTTTCCTTATGATCACAGGTTAATGGCAAACTTCATCTACCCTGGAGAGCTATAATTACCCTGCTTTTTCCTCCTCCCAATCCCATCCAGGAAGTCACTAAATCCCCTTTCATCTCTCCCACCTCTGCCTTCGTCAGGTCCGCATCACCTCTCACCTAGACCACGGCAGGAGCCCTCTGGCTCTCTGCTTTCTGGAGCGGTGAAGTGCATGGGATTAGCACAGGCCTTAAAGTCAGGAAATCCTCGATTCACTTCCTGTCTTCACCATGTACCAGTGGTGCAATCTTTATGGGCTTTTCTTTCCTGCCCTCCACTCACTCTGGGGGATGCCGTGAGGACTCACCAAGGTTAGGGTGTGTCAAGATCCTGGCCATTGCTGCTCTCTCCTCCCAGTGAGCTGCCTCCACCAGCCCTTCCATAGTTACGCAAGAGAAGGCAGAACCCTCCTTGCTGCAAACACCTCCCAAGCTCCCTACTGCCTAGAGCCACAAAGCCCCAGGTTCAAGGAAGTATGAGGAGCATCACAGTTACAAAATGGTAAGTTATCTGAAAGATGTCTTAACCTGTCACTCACTGACTCTGGAGCAGAAAGCAAACTTTGTATAGGTCAAAGATAAAGAAGTAAAAAAAAAAGTGAGGCTTAAGACTAACTCTCCTTCCTTCCCACTTTCCAGAGTGGGCATCATTCCATTTTGCCTTCCGCTGGCAGGAAAGTCTAAAACACACTGGCTCAGAGAATGTCATCTTCTCCTTTACCTGTTACACAAAGCCATCCGGGATTCTGGCCACTCCTCCGACCCCTCCACCTTCAACTTCCTTAGTACCTCTCTGGACTAAGCCAGATGGGACCCGAGGGACAGACCAAGCTCTTTCCCACCTTGAGACTTCTGCTCCCAATGTTCGTTTTGCTTGATTGCTTCCCTTCCTCTCTTCACCTGGCAAACATTTTATCATTCAATGTCATCTGTCCTAGGAAGAAGAGCTGGATTGACTCACTGAGCTAGGACCACCCTCATTCGAATGCTTGAAAAACTTTATTCCCAATGTAAACTTCAGGCCCAAATGAACTGCACGGTATTCCCGAAGATGCAGAGTCCGTGCTGTGCATCCCACCTTTCCTCTAAGGAGACAAAATCATGTAAACAAATTTCATTTATGAGCTTATGTCCAGCTTCTCAGATTGATTAATGGGGACAGATCTAACAGGTTAATACTTTTAGCACTTACTCCTTCTCATCAGCCTTTTCCCCTAATCAATTATCATCCCCAACTTAGACGAAGTCCTTGTCCTTGGGATTTCATGATTTAATTAGATAGGGCACCTGGGTGACTCAGTGGGTTAAGCCTCTGCCTTCAGCTCGGGTCATGATCTCAGGGTCCTAGGATCGAGCCCCGCATTAGGCTCTCTGCTTAGCAGGGAGCCTGCTTCCCCCTCCCTCTGCCTGCCTCTCTGCCTCCTTGTGATCCCTCTCAGTCATATAAACAAATAAAATCTTAAAAAAAATTTAGTTAGATAATAAAACAATATGCAAAACAGTGAATCAAGCGCTGAACTGTGAGGTCTGGACCTTCAGGGCAGCAGTGCAGACAAGGAAGGGAGCCACCGGGCCCCAACAGTCAGAAAGGCACTCCCCGGAGGCAGCAGGAGCTCCCCCTTTATCTCTGGTACCAGCTCCCCAGCACCTTAGTGGCACGTCCACTGCCGCAGAAGACAGAGGGAGGCATGCACAGGGGGCACAGAGGCTGAGGACCACAGCCTGTGTTGTTCAGGCTTGAGGGCTAGCCAGGCTGGCAGAGCCCGAGCTCAGTACATACCTGCTGCCTTCATTCATGGTTTGTTCTGATCCCGTCCCCCAGCTCCATCCACCTTTGTCTCCTGCCTTCATCTTTTCCTTTTCTACTTTCCTTCACCATCAACCTGCTTTTTCTTCCCTCTCTGTCCCCACACCCCACTCTTACTGCTGATGGCTTCAAAACATTTCCCGTTGTTTGCCTCCCTTCCCCATCACACAGCCCTCCAGCCCGACTTCTAGCAGTCCAGCTGTCCATCGCTGCAACTGACAGTAACTTTCTGTATGCCTGTAGAAACAGTCCATGCGTATACACCTCACCCCCACATTTTAAAAAAACATCATACTTGTAAAAGGTGTCCCACCATACTCTCTGTGCCAGCTTTTCTTCACCTAACAATGTCTTAGAGACTGTTATATTAGTATGGTGTTTTCCCATTTTCACAGCTTTGGAGCTTTCCAGCGCAGGGCCAGAGCATAATACAATCAGCCCCTACCGATGACCACCTGGGCTGTGTCCAACAACCCGCTATTACAAACAGTGCTGGTTGGCACAGGAGCCACTTTGCCCATATGGGAGCGTATTTATGGAGTAAATTCCAAGGAGCATGATTAATAGGTAAGCTCCTATTTTGAGCATTTGGCATAATGCTTGTTTTACTGGTACAGCTACAACAAATTCTTTTTTAACAAGTCCTGTGCAAGCAGTGCTCTAGTCCTGTGTCTGCTATCAGTCGTCATGGGGAGGGTACACCTGAACATGACTAAGAAAGGCAGTGGGCTATGAATGGCAAGGGTGGGGGGACCCTCCTGCTGACCTGCCCCCTTCACCAACCACCCAGGAGAAAGGACTGCTGGGACGGCAACTGGACTGCGACTCTGCTGGTGGGTCTCGCCACTATGTTTCCCAGGCACAAACCCACATGCCATTTGGGCCAGGCATCCCCACATGCCGTCTCCACGCTGCCAACAGTCCCCAGCAAGGCCCAGCTGGCTGCACTCTCTTCGGGATTCCACAGGGCTGGGTGGGGACACTGAGGCCAACATCTCTCTTTTGACTAATTTTTTTATGTCAGTCTGCTTGCTTCTTAGAGCTTAGGGAAGAGCAGGTAGAAAGGAGCAAAATGCCCTCCTTGGGTCCATCTCACAAGCTCTAAACTCAGTATTTCCCAGGGCTCTATACTAGAGTACAGGGCAATTACATGGCTTTTTACACAGAGATGTGGTTCACTTCTGTTCTGCTCTTCCCTTGGATACCGTCACCTCTGAATCTCACAGAAGGGGTCGGGTGGCTCTGGGGAAGCATTCCTGGGTCTCTGGCTCTAAAACCACCGGAAGAGCATCAAAATCCCCATCCAGTCAAAGCTTTTTTGCTTTTTCTACCTTTAAGTTGCAAGAACCCCTCAAACCCCCTCAGTCTCCCCCAGCTAAAAGACCTCGGTTAGTCTCTGCATAAAGATGTATCAGTCACAGCCTCATCATCACTGTCTCCTTCTCACAGTCATTCCAAGTGCACAAAGAAGTGAGGAAGACTTTCTTGCTGGCCTTCTCCTCTCCTGCTCCTGCAAGTCCAAGTGTTGGGCTCCCCAATATCTTTTGACACTGCTCAGTCTACTCTCTGGCCTGCTCCGTCCACAAGGCTCAGTCTTGTCTCTAGAAAGCGTAGCCTCTGGTCAGAAGGAGCTTTCCTCCTGAGATTATGCTGTACACCTGACCTGACATGTGACCACCCATTACATATGTCTCAAAATCTGAGATCAACACACCTCTCGAAAAATACCTCCAGCCTTGACTCAGAATCCCACTCTAGAAGAGCCTTTAGAGAACACTAGCCTGAGCCACTAAATCTGACAGACAAGGACTCTTCCAGGGAAGAGGTATCTAGGGGCTGTCCATGGTCACTGCCAGTCAGAGACTTTGGTGCTCCTCCTGCAACATCACCCTATAGTGTATGAGGCTGGCTCCAGGGTCCAAGTCAGAGAAGTCAGAGAATGTAACTTCTGTAGTCCACCCTGACTTACCAGCAACACCTTCAAGGTTCAAAAGGCAGCTATAAATTAGGCTAATATCAGGCAACCATCAAGACCATCAGACTCCAAAGACCCAGCTGGAGGAAAGGGAAAGCCCAGACAGTTGGCTACAGGTGACCTGGCCAGAGGAGCCAATGTGCAAACCCTGGCCAAGAAAGGCAATGCCCGATGTTCTCTATGCTGTTGTTACATTGAGAGGGCCCCTTCCTGTCAGTCATCTGCTTTAGCCCTCTGCTGCAGAAAGCCTGTGGGAAATGGGGTGCTCGATGCCAGAACAGGAGGGTGTGAACCCCACTGCTCTCCATGCTCCACATAATATCCGCTCCAATTTCTCCAACCAGAAAATGGGGTGTTGGAGAGTATCATCTCTTAGGTTTCCTACAGCACTGAGGATTAAGGCTTGACATTCCACACTACCTGGGGAGTAGCCTGGAGGTAGATGAAGCCATGTAATCTCAGCCGGCCGGCAAACTCCCGCAGGAGAAGAGAATGCCAATCTTGATAGATGCACCATTCGAGGTCACTGAGGGAACCATTTTCAAAAAGATTCTTCGCAAAGATATACCTGGTTGGAAATACAGGTGGGATCAGGGGAGGCGATCAGAATGGTTAAGGGAATGAAAGGTAAAAGGGAGAGAAGCAGAAAAATCAATAACCAACTTGTTCCATGACTGTGCAAGCCATTTAACCTTTCTGGCTCAATCTTTAAGAAATCTGAATTCTTAGCCTGTATCTCCTTCCTTGTTCAGCAGTAAGATGGGAAATAGCATGTCGACTTTAGAAGCCCAAACCACAGCTCTCCAACTGGATTAATCCACTGGCGGAACAGGAGCAGTGGAAAAGACAATCAGCGGTTGCCAGTGATTCTCCCTGCTGGAGGCCACGCAGGACATGCAGCTACAGTGCACGCAAACTCACACTTTTGAGGTTTCTTCATCATTGCAGCCAGCCCCCAAACCAACAAAGCATCTAGGGCTTATGAGGCCTTCTGAGCCTCCGGGTAGCTGAGCCATCCTCTCGTGTGGGTAATAAGTGGAGAAGGCAATGTAGGGAAGTGGTGTCCCCTACAGAGCTGGGGAGGCATTTCTTCTTCACAGCAGTGTTCCCCAGAAAGCAGACCCTCCCCAAAGCACACAGGAGCCTTACTTGCTTCCTCTGCTACTCAGCTTCTAGTCCAGGTACAAGAAAGCTAAATCTAAAAATCAAACGAGCTTGCCCCTTGCTTACTTCCACAACTAAAGGAGCATCTGGTAAATAGGAAATCAGAGCTAAGAAGAAACCATTGCTTCAGAAGGGTCAATTCTGCTTTCAAACCTCAGGCATCTGGATACAAAACACAATTTATATCCTAAACAATGAACACTAGTTTCTAAGGCAACGCTTAGCAACTGGCCACTTCTGGGAAAATGAAATTCAGAATCCTTGTACACGAATGGTCCAGAAAAGTATACACCACAAGGCTGCAAGTGTTGCGAGGAAGAGAATGGGCAGCAGCGTCACGGTCCCGAGTGTGAGCCTGGCCCCCAAAATTCACAAACTGGGTTGCCATGGGCAAGTCCTCAAACTTCCTCAGCCCATTTCTTCCTCTGTACAAAGAGATGATGGGAGAACCTGACTCACAGCACTGTGGTGACGACTGCCGGGAGCACTCACGAGGCGACTGGAGGAGTGACTAGGCGCAGAGGAGTCGAACATCTTTGCTATTATACCTACTTCTTTGCTGGGCTGTGAAGAAATTAACCTAGGGGCTCCCTAAGTCAACTTTCTCAGTCTGGGATGGTTTAGCTATAGTCTAGCTGAAGGCAACACAGAAAGATGACGTCTGTAACTCAATTTCTGAAAAATAGTTTCAGCTTCTTCACAGGCAACTTAGAAGTTAAAATCCCACAAAGAGCAATGATGTATCTGTTAAGAAGCCCTTTAAGAGGGGCCCTCCTCTTTCTTGGGGATGAGCACCTCTCTATTTCTCCACAGCTAGTGGTGACCGGCGGAGCGGGGTTAGACCTCTGGGGTGCACAGGACCAGGGGAGGGAACCACTGCAGTCTGCGGGCAGGCGCCGCACAGAAGGAGCATCAGAACCCAAGCAGCAGGGTCCCCGTTCTAAAACCACACACTACTGTTTAACTCCAACAGAAAAGATTTAGATTTCTTCTTCCTAGCCATCCACTCTCCTGAACAACTTGTGTTCCTCCTTTGGGATACACATCACACACATGAGCATGTGTGCTGTCTCAGAGTCCCCATTACACTAAGGTGGCCCTAAAGGCAGGGACTGGGTCTGCCTTGCTCACTGCTGCAGCCCCAGGGTCTAGCCCAGTGCCTGAACATATGGGGATTTAGTAAGTCTGTGCTGAGCAAAGGAAAGAATGAATGAATTTTTTAAAGAAGGCAAAAGGTCTAAATTACTATCATAATTAGAATATATAATGAATTGTCCTTTCTATCTCAAAAACGCCCCCTCTGAAGAAAATACCCAGAATGTGCAGCTGCCTATAGCAAAATCAATTCTTATCTCTTCCTTTACAAGAAAACGTTAAGATCTTGTAACTTCTCAACGAAGTATTTCTTTTTCTGAGGGGTCTTTCACATGCCTACTTCACTAAAGGGCTAAATCAAAAAACCCATGGTGAATTGTTTCCAGGTAACCAGGATGGTTATATGTAATTCATCTTCCTAGTCTAAGAGGCATGGCTTGGGAAACAGGAGAGAAAAACATGCAGTAGTGTACCCAACAACTTTGTACCCAACAAAAGAACCCACATCTATAGCTCAACTACTTATAATTCACATATTTAGCTTTTGTAAAGAGTAAACTCTCAGGGCACCTGGGTGGCTCAGTGGGTTAAAGCCTCTGCCTTCAGCTCAGGTCATGATCCCAGGGTCCTGGGATTGAGCCCGCATCAGGGCTTCCTTCTCTCTGCCTGCCTCTCTGCCTACTTGTGATCTCTGTCTGTCAAATAAATAAAATCTTAAAAAAAAAAAAAAAAGAGTAAACTCTCTCTTAGGGTAGAGAAGGAATATGAAGCCCACAGGACTTGTTCTACGTATCTTGCTTGGTTTTTAGATAATGTTAGAAAAAATTTATATGACACTTCCAAGTGAGTGTACCCTTCTTTTTTTCCCTCTAGGAGGATTTATGGGAACACTAAGAAGTAGAACTAGTTTGTCTAATTTGGAAGTAAATGGGTAACCAACTTAGCATCTTCAGAAGTAAACGGGCAATGAAAAAGTACAATTATCAATAACCACAGGTAGCAAGAAAGGAAAACACGCAGCGCTGAGCATGGGGCTTGTGACCAGTGAAGGGCTCAGGGTCTTACCTGTCACTGTACACGGACCTCTCGAAGATCTGTACCGCCTTCTTGGCCTGTAACAGTTTCTCAGGAAAGGGCTCCAGCTGTACTTTCAGGCGGCTCATAAAAGAAAACGTCTGGAATGTGTAGGACCATCGAGCTGGCTCCTGGTACATCATATCCAGCAAGTTTCCAAGACTCTGGGCAGTGAAGGCCTAGAGGGAAATTAGAAAAGAGGAGAATTCCCTAGAAGGTTTATATACCTCATGGTGTTTACTCCCCACCACCATGGTCTAATAATCAGTGAGGGAAGCAATAACAAAAGTTTCCTTCTCCTAAAAAGATATAATCCTATCCCCCAGTTGAGTCAAAGCTATTTAATCGAGGAAGGGATTTCCTACCCGATAAAACAAGAGTTTGAGAGGGGAGGACATGCCACCTTCAACATACCAGAGAAGAGCAGAGGAAGAACCACCAAACAATTAGCACATTCAGTGACCGGTTTGTGGAGTCTGTCTGACCAGGAGCTAACCAACAACCACCTAAGACTACTTGGAATCGAATCTTCCCATTATAACACTATGTGGCCTCTCTTTTGAACTTCCATCTGTGGCTACTTCTTTACAAAACTTCAACCCAGACAAGAAAGTAATGGATTATTTGAAAATCCAACTAACCAACCAAACAGAATTTTCTCTCTCATACACAGAAGGGATTAAAACAAACGCAACCTTCCTCCTCCATTCTGGAGACATTATGAAAAGTATCTGAAGACCCACTTCCTCAGCATATGTAGGTGGGAACATGCGTGAGATACTTGGGAGCCCTGGACTCTGCCACTGACCCAGTGAATTCATTCATCTCCATTAACCGAAGGCCCCCGTGGATGAGGCGCTACACAGGCTCAAGGCCGTAAGGGGTAGAGAAAACAAAACTAAGATTTATTTTCCATGTTCACTTGTGCTGTTATGTCATTTAATCTTCAAAACAGCTTCATGAAGAGGGCACTGCTGTCATGCTCATTTTCTTGAGAGGGTCAAATCCACTCAGAAAGGTTAAGTAACTTGTCCAAGGTTTCAAGGTGAGTTAAGTGCAGAACAGGGACTCAAACCTGGCTTCCTCTAATTTCATTCTAATGCTTCTCCATATAAAGACAAGCTGAGAAGTAATGACACATGGAATTTCCATAGACAGAAATGGGGACTAAGAGCACCTTTGGGGTGGAAAAAGAGATAGAGGAGGGGGAACAGGTTAGACAACCACAAATGGTCCCGTTTGGCTAAGTATCAACCACAGATTCTGAAAAAGGATTCCAGTCCTTTGAAAGGCTTCACTGGGAGCAACGCAGGGAGAGCAGAATGGATCACAGCATGTTCTCCCCCCTTCCAATCCTCTAACCCACAAACACAGACCAGCAGTCTCACAAATAACTGGTGGTTAAGAGTTGGAAGTAGAGGCAGGGGGACAAATCTGAATCCACGTGAGTCTCTGATGGCGTCACTAGAGATAGCAGAGTGCCCGTGGGGTGCAGCATGGTTAGAGACTGCATGGAAGCCCAGTGAAGAGAGTGAGGGGGCTATGTGTACAGATGTACTAGTGGCCTCTGGGCTACCCAAGGGAGACTGTTCTGGAACAAAAACTGTACAGGGACTACACAATTTCTGAAAGAACCCATCTCAGCTACAGAACAAATGCAAACATCCCTTCAAATACATAAGCAGAGAGAGGGACAATGACTGGATACAGTAATATTCAGCAATTCAAAGGGAGAAAACCAATGCATCTGCTCAGGACAAGCAGCCCCTTAAGAGACAGAGCTGTTGCCAGAAATAAAACAAAACAGAAAAATCTCAATGAGATTCAAGAGACTGCTACATTGATAAGAACAGGCTGTCATAAAAACAGGAATAATATGAAAAGAACATTCTTAGAGGAGAAAAAATGCAATTGCCAAAACAAAACACCCTATGAAGACAGTAACTAGCAGATTGTATACTGCAGTAAACCTAATTAGTCAATGTCATACAGAACATCAGCTCAAGAAATGGTCCTTAAACTAAGAGAGGGAAAACCACCCAGAAAATCATGACACAAATGAAGACATACAGGTTAGAAGGAGATCCAATGTACACTGTAGTATCATGCTAGGGTATTTTTTGCCTTTCTTTTTTTTCCTCTGGAAAGATATATCAAGATGTAATGTCACTTGTGTTCTACCTCACAGCAATTAATATAATTTTATATCAAACAACTTTCCAAACAAGAGCTAAAATGACCCACAACTCGACAGTACCCGTAGCTCAGACAAAGCTACCTAAGGAAACAATTTTCCTTCTCATGAGACAAGAGTCCAATACAGAAAGGGGAAATGCCATCCCCAACAAGAGATGAGCACAGGAAGACCATTACTCATGAGGGGTGTGTCTCCTCATCAAATTTCATCATCATTGAGAATCACTGACAGAACCATGTAGTATCTCTAGGTATTCAAGAAAAAGTTTAAAACTGGAAGCTATAGTAAGAAAGAATTGATCTGATAGAAAAGCTAAAACAAAAGAAAAAATTAAAGAAAATCTCTGAGACACGAGACTTTCCACCAGAAAAATTCAGAATACCAGAAAAGATTACATATACAGCTTTCATAAACACACACAGGTGCACACAAGAAACCCAAACTGGATGTATCCTGACAAAATACTGATAATTCATAAAAACAAAACAAAAACCTAATGCTGGGGAAATCACATGAATTATTAAAAAAAAAAAAAAGATCAGAACTATATAATGCTTCCCTACAACAGAAACTACCTTTTACATTCCAGAGCAAAAGGAAGACTTTTTTAGACAAGTAATCACTCAAATTATACCACCCACATGCTCTTTTTGAAAAAATTCTCTAAGATATACTTCAACCAACTGAAAAAATTAAGAAATGGGAAGATGTGGTAAGGGGAAAACAGTGGTCAGTGATCAACCAGTAGAACAGAGTTAAGTGTAGGTATGGGTGTAACTGAGAAACCATTACTTATGTGGCTGTGAAACTGAGTGCCACATTTCTATTGTTAAGAGAGAAATTTCACAAAGTAAAAACATTCTGGATCTACAAAATTTCAGATAATTTCAATATACTTGGCAAAGAAGGTAATAAAAAAGTAACAGAATACTGTTTTGGCTTCTTTTCTCTGTAACAGACACTCCATTAACCTTGAAAGATAGGTCTACACACGTGCATTTTTAATTTACATGTTTCCCCGGTTAGGATAAAAAACAGTAAGTTTCCCATATGAATAAAGGGGAGAAAAATGAAAGAAAATATTAAACATAGCAAAAAGGAAAAAAAAAAAAGGAGACGAAAGCACAAAGTAAGGTGACAGAAATAAGTTAAGCATAATTATAATAAAAGAGAAAAATTTCCAGGAAAGGCAAACCTTAACATTGGGTAAAAACTAAAAATCCCATGAGAAAAATACCTAAAACAAGATGACATGTATTACTTAAGGACAAAGGGCAGCAAAATCCACCAAACAGATCCAAATAAAAAGAAAGCAGATGTGGCAAAATGCTATTTTGAAAAAGCATCAAATGCTACAAGAGGGTTTTTTTTATACTAATAAACCAAAAAAGACTACACAAAGGAGTTGCAAACCTTTTTGCACGCAATAATAAAGTCCTGAAATATAGAAATGTAAGGGCAGAGCCAATTAAAAATACAAGAAGAAATGAACAAAATAAAAGCACAAACCTTACCACACTTTTCTCAGAATTTAAGATAAAAAGTAGACCCCAAAAATGAGAGCTTGTTTTAAATTGTTATTATTAAGTCATTATTATTTTTCACATACCTGAAATTGATGTACATCTTACAATGTTTAAATTAAACTTTTTTTTTTTTAAGGTTTTATTTATTTGACAGAGAGAAACACAGCTGAAAAGGGAACACAAGCAGAGGGAATGGAAGAAGAAGAAGCAGGCTTCCCGCCAAGCAGGGAACCCGATGCAGGGCTTGAACCCAGGACCCGGGGATCATGACCTGAGCTGAAGGCAGGCGCCCAATGACTGAGCCACCCAGATGCCCCTTAAGTTAAACTTTAACAGACATTTTAATTATTCCTTAGAAGTATTATTAAATTGATTATGTGTCTTAGAATCAATGGCATCTTAGAATTTATAATATATGTCACACCAAACTCCATACCTTAGAGATAGTACATATTCTTCTCAAAAGTTCATGGCACATTTACCAAAATTGATCATATATAAAATTCAATCATACATAAGCCATGAAGAAGACCTCAGTAAGTTCCCCCAATTAGAAACTGCAAAAGCCATGTTGTCTAACCATAACAAAACAAACTTAAGAGTAAAAAAATCTATACAAAATCTACCCAGAAAATGTAAAATACTTTAAAAATAATTCTAGGGCAAAGAATAAATAAAAAACTACAAAACAAATAAAAAACGACAATTACAGATTTGGTATTTCTTGTACGTCAAACTGAAATCTTATATGTCAAACTCTACAAGACAAGGCCAAAGCTTATTCCATGAAGAAAATTTTCAGCTGCAAATGCTTTTATTATTAAGGAAAGAAAAAAAGAAAAGTACACAAACTAATCATTTAACTTTAAAAATACACAGAAGTTCTTAGAAAGAAATGAGTAAATTTAAAGTCTAAAATTAATGAATTAGAATGCAAGTCTCCACAAAATTAATAAAACCCACTAACTGGGTCTTTTAAAAAGAAAAGAGACAATCATCTATCAAATCTAGCCCTCCCCAAATACTAACACAAACAAGTAACATTAGACAAAAAACACAGTCATTCTGGATTGAAGCATAAAAAAATATAGGTACTGCTTTTATACTATTAAATTTGAAAATCTCAATAGAAGGGAAATTTTCTAATTTCAAGGGTTATCAAAATTGATTCAAGAGAATAAAAAACAAAAAACCCGCAAACCCTGAATAGCTGAGGAAGAAACAGCTGTCCACTTACTATTCCACCCAAAGAGCAGTGAATCCGTACTATTTAAAAAAAATTCCTATCCCTCCTTCAAAGAATAAATAATTCCTACACTAAAACAGTATACAACTACCCAATTCATTTTATAACCCCAATGGTAAAACCTGTCAAAAAATAGTAATACCAATTAAATATATAAATATACATGCAAAATTTCAAACAATCTATTAGCAAATTAATGGGCTAATGTACCATGATCAAAAGGGTTCGTTCATTCTAGAATGTACAGATGGCACCATTATCAAATCTACTAATACTAAGAGATTAAAAAAGGAAAAACCCTGTGGTTATCTCACTAGATACTAAAAAGGCTTTTGATGAAAATTCAATATCTGATCCTGAGGAAAATAGTTCCTGTCCTAATAATTATAAGGGTACTTCCTCCACATGATCTATTGAAACGACTAACAATCACAAAACTTAATATTGATACATTAGAGGTAGTTTCATTAAAGATAGAACAACTTAAGGCTGACTACCATCAGTGCTATTATAGTTAGTATTGCTCTGGAACTTCTATCCAATAAAAGAAAACAAGAAAATAGAAGTGAAGTATGGCTATTGGAAAACTCTTACAAATGATAAGTATTTAGGGAAAACTATAATTTTCTGAAACCTCAAGCAAATAAAGCAAAAACAAAACAAAACAAAACAATAATATTACAAGACAAACACAACAATTAACTGCTTTCCTAAACAATTAACTGCTTTCCTTTAAAACAATAATAACCAGTTTGAAAAAGATGATGGGAAAACAGATCCCAGTCACCATAATAAGAATTAAATAACCACTCAGGAATAAAATAAAACAAGAATACTACTACAAAATGAAAATAATGACTTGGAAAAAATCAACCTCCTATAACTTTTAAAGTCACATAAAGAGCAAAATAAAACCATAAAAGCATGAGAAAGAAATGCAGGCGCATGTTTTTATAATTTTGGATTGTGAGTCTTTCTAAGACATCAAAGGCAGTAATTATGAAGAAAAAGACAGATTTGACTACATAAAAACTTAAATGGATTATACTGCAAAATACATCATATATAGAGATAAAAGAAAAGTGACAAACTGGGGAAAGGATCAGCAATATGTGACAAAGAGTTAAGATACTTAACATACAATGAGTTTTTATAAAACCATTACAAAAATTTGAAGATCTGCGGGGGTGGGGGGGAGAAGCAAGAGGTCTGAATAGGCAATTCACTAAAGAATACTAATAAATGGCTGATAAGTATAAAAAAGGTGTTGAATCCATTGGTAATCAAAGAAATGTAAAACAAAGTAACGGCTTTCTTGCCCCTCATGTTAGCAACAACGAAAAACAGCAATACCCAGTGTTGCCAAAAGTATGGGGAAAGTGGCACAACTTTTCTGAAGGAAAACTATGTAAACTATAGCAGGTGTCAACAATCAACAAGATGTGCAATTTTTGGACATTAAAATTCCAACCATAGATTTTCTTAAAATATAAAAGGACACAAAATTTAGCTCTTAACAAGAAAAAAGATGTAGCTACAAGGATATTCATCATTGTAACATTGTTTCTAACAGGAAGAAATTGTTACATATAACATATAACATTATATATTAATTAAATTAAATATATCGATTACATTAATTAAAGAATCATATTATGCAATACACTGCAATTGCTAAAATTACTGTGGAAGTTAGATCTTGTATATCAAAGGCCATGCAGGTAACAATTACAATTTTTGTTTAAAAAAAAGTACATGTATATATGTTTTATATATTTATACAGGTGTAAGTAAATATATATATTTTCTCCTAAGTAGAAAGAAATCTAAAAGAACAAAAACGTTAAACTCTTTACCTCTGAATATCAGAACTATGTGAATATTAGGTATCTACTGTTGCATAACAAATTGTACCCAAGTTTGGTGGCTTGGGTTCATTATCTCAGTGTCTATGGGTGAGGAATCGGGACACAGCTTAGCTGGCTGGTTCTGCCTCAGGGTTTTTCACGAAGTTGCAGTGGGGATGTTGGCTGAGGTCAATCATCTGAAGACTTGACTGGGGACAAAAGATCCACTTCCAAGAAGATTCACTCACACCGCTGTTGGCAGGAGGACTCAATCTCTTGCTTCATGGGCCTCTTCACAGACAAGGATGCTTCATGACATGGCAGCTAGCATCCCCAGAGCCAAAAGTGATCAAGACAGAAAGAGGTAGAAGATACAATGTCTCTTTTGGCCTATCCTAGCAAGTCCCACTGTTATTCCTGCTACATTTTCTTCATCAGAAGCAAGGCGCTAAATCCAGCCCACACTCAAGGACAGAATTAGGGTCTACCTCTTAAAGGAAAGTTCAACAAACAATTTGTGAACATATTTTCAAATCCCCACAACAGGTGACCTGTGACATCCTTAGAGAAAGATATGTAATTTATTTTCTAAATGGAAAATTAACTTCATAAACACATACATACACACACAGAGACAATTTAAAAAAACATAGGTCCACAACAAGCATGATGTGCCTGCCAAAAGAGGTAACAAAATGTTGAGCTGGAATAACAGAAAAATGCCACTAAGAACAAGTTCTATGATATTCTCTACCACTCAGAGCACCACTCTTAGTCTAAGTGCAAAACTAACCAACTGGAGCTTATTGCCTAGACAAAGTGACTTCAGAATGAGGACCAGTCTGGGGGGAAATGGGTGTTTGGTCTGAAAGAAGACACGAGGAGAAAGAGCAAACAAATCATGAATTACCTTCAACTATATGAAGGGTTGTCATGTAGAGAAGTTAGAAACTCAAGAAGCAGAACTTGAACCAATGACTCAGCATCACAGGGATGCAAAGTGGCTCGTACAAGAACTCTCTAACAATTAAGAGTTTTGTTAAAAACCAGAATGAGCTACTCAGTGAAATGTTCTTGGAGGCTGCGGGAGGAGCGTAGGGAAATAATTCCTGCAGCTACCCCAAAGGTTCACGTCCAGACTGGTCCTTCCCTACTCACGTGGATATGGCTGGTGTCAAAACCAATGCCATGGCCCCTCCCAAAGCAGCAGGCTCGACACTAGGTCCTGTGCCACGAGGCAGAAGTGAAATGTGCACCACTTGGCACAGCATGTGGCAAAGTTCATGCTTTATAAGTGTTAGCTAGTATTTCTGCACTGACTCAGACTATGACAAGATGGCCCTTCCAATTTCTAACACTTCATAAATAAGTTAAAAAATCACTATAATTAGCTCTTAATCCTGAAGGTCAGCTTCAGTAATACACTCAAGGGTAGGAATGACAAAGCCAGGACGGCTGGACATACTTTGGGAAACCACAAAGAACAGAGGCAGTCACTTATGTAGACATGTAAAAACCACAAAAATCAAAACTAAACATATTCAAAACAAGTCATATCCTCTCTGGCACATGTGGTCTGCTTTCTGGAATGAAATGATTTTTAAAAAAAGAGACTCAAACTGAGCTGTTTCACCTACTTCAAGCAAATGAGATTATTACAATGAGTTTATTCATCCGTGCCGGCCAACTACCCACCACAAATGAAAACTTACTTTTTGGGTGCCAGCAGCCTGGACACTCTGCCATGTCGCTACAGGCTCTGGAGCTATGTGCCACTCGGGGTAAGTTTTCGTGAGTAACTTCACAAAGGTGGACTTTCCCACGGCTGCAATGAAAACAGCATGTGTCGGGACCCTTCCCACATCAGGGTTGCAGAAGGCTGCGACGAAACTCGGGCACAGTGGCCCAGCTGAAGGCAACAAGTACCAGTTTTCCCAGTTTCAACCCTCAGCCCTGTATCCGTGTCCTACTCAGGATGGGGCAGGCCACGGTGACCGGTCCCATAATGAATACGGGGGAAAAAGGGAGGAAAAAGACCCTTAAGATCTGCCTTGCTGTGGTAATGCCCTAACCTCCCAGAGGCAAGGTATTTAATGACAGTTGGAAATGTAATAGGACTACCCACAGTAGAGGAAATCAGCTACTTAAATCGTAAGGCTTGAATCATATCTATTCTGTGACAGCGTAAAAACTCCAAGTTTTTCAGCAAAGAAAAATTGAGATTAGGACCCTCATTCATTCAACAAACCTAACCAGTATTTCCTGGAGTGCTTACTCCAGGCTCAGGACTGTCTGGCACTGGGGGTATGATGGCAAACAAACACAGGAAGGGTTCTGCCCTCATAGAGCTTGTATGGGAGATATGTTCACGGAGTAACTAATAACAAACATAAGTGCTAGGAAAGAAAAACGCAGGACGTCTCTAACACAGCTCAGGAGACTGGAAAAGGTTCCTCTGAAGAAAATGCTGTCTGAGGTAAGATCTGAAAGGTGAGGAGGTAAGCAGGAACAGGCGTGGGGGAAGGGTGATCTAGGCAGAGGAAAGAGAAAGAACCTGGTGTAGGTTGAGACTGAAGAAAAGCCTGGGCCTAGAAGAGGCACCGTCAATGAAGGAGAAGAGTGGCTCCAGACATGTGTAGGGGTAGGGAGGAAGGCCACGCCGGATCGGGCACGACCTCACAGCATGGTAAGAAGTTTGAATCTATTCTAAGGGCAATGGGAAGTCAGTGGCAATGGATGTTAAGCAGGGAAATGATAAGATTCCATCTCGTTTTTAAAAGATCACTCTGCCATCTGTGTTAAGAATAGACTGACACAGAAGTAGGCAAACCAATTAAAAGATAATAGCAGCCTGAACCAAGGGATTGGAGAGGAGGTGGAAAGTAGTGGTTGCTTTGAGAAATATTTTGGAGATGAAACCAACCTAGTACAACAAATTATCTCTTCCCGTTCACACCAATGTCTGGCCCATTACGTTCCTGCCTCGAGATCACTATCCACAGGCTCTCCAGACACCTCCGCTTGGATGTCCCACAAACACCTCAGAGTCCGTCTGCTCCCTACATGAACAAAGTCATCATCGTCCCCAGCAGACTGAACGTCGTCCCATACCCAGACCTCAGGGGATGGCAGCAGCATCGCTCCGTGTCAGAACTTCTCCCTCCTCTGCCAAATGTCAAGTAGTCACCAAGTCCTTTTGCACTTGCCTTCTAAATTTTCCCCATCTGTCCTTTTCTCTCCATTCTCAACTCCAAGCATCTCTTGCCTGACTCTGGCTTTGCCCTCTTTAATCTGTCATTCATACTCCAGCCACAGTGAACATAAAATAACACTGCTTAAAACCCTCTGACAGTTCCCGATTGCCTTCACAAAAATCCAGCCCTTTAGCATGGTCTGCGAGACACAGCAAGATCTGCCCCCTGCGTATACCTTCCTGGCCTCAGCTTCTTTCAGGCACCCTGAGCTCCTGCTGACCAAACTCTTTACAACTCCGATCATGCTTTGTTCTTTCCCACAGATGTGATTGTGCCAATGCATTCTCATTTCCTGGAGCACCTCCTCTCCTCACCTGGTTAACTCCTACTCAATCTCCAAGATTCTGCTCAGATGTGCTTCCTGTATAAAGCTTTTCCAGAACCTGATGCCTCTGAGCTGGATCAGCTGATCATCCTTTATACTTGACCTGGCTTCCTGGGTAACAACTCATCACTGCAATTGTAATTCTCTTTCTCCAGGTAGAACAGGGGGCTCCTCTAGGCCACACAGGGTGGAACCAGAGCCCAGCACAATGACCTGTCTGAATAAAACACTTAATACCCTACTATTTCGGTTCCCTCTGATACTGATATCTGTTAAAAATCAAAAAAATTACAAGAGTATGTTTGGAGTTCAATCCCTTCTATGAGAGATGATCTTCTCAAGCCAAGTTCTACCCTGAGGAGGAACCCAAATGGAACCAAAAGGAGGAAGGAAGGCACCCTTCAAGTCAATTCTATCAGCCACTCATGGCTACTCATCAGGAATGAAGGGATGTCTCAGAGGAGCCCACACATCCATAAGGTGCCATTGATTACACAGCACTCCAGCTCCTATCTGAACAACACAGGGTAAGAACAAACAACACGAATCTCTGTGTTCTGTACAGTCATGCTCATCTCTCAGTTCCACCTCCACCCGGCCCATGTGTGCCTCTGCACATCCGCCCGCCTCTGCTCTTCCCACACTTCAGTGCATAAATGCCTTCCCCTGCTCTTCCTGGCCTGTGTCTAAATCCCTTCCCCCTACCAAGCCTAAGGCCCCACCTCTTCCATGAAGTTTAGAATGTCTCTAGCACACATGGAATTCCCACCACACTGGGCAATTGAATCAAACAGTATCTATTAACTGCTTATGATATGTTTATAGCCTTTAAGTGTTTTGATTGCTTCTTGGGTCTTAATTTTGGTTTCTTAACAGGATCTGACTCTCTGGTGTTGGGACCTAGGAATCTACATTTATAAGTATGCCTCAAGAATGCACACTTCTATTTGAGGCTGCTATCCAGAGCAATCTGATCAAAATCAGCAGAGGTGGTTTTAAAAAAATATATATGGGTTCTAAAACCATACCAGACTACTGAATAAAAGCCTACAGGCTTGTCATGAAGAACCTAACAGATTGACAGGAATTACAATTTGGTTGAGTTTATATATTATCAGACGCCTGCCTGCTCTGAGTAGCCCCTACTTTAAAATATTTGGCGCAGATAGGCAAAATTTAGATTGTAGGTTGCCGATTAAAACTAAAACATGGTCCCTGCCTACCAGCCAAAAAGTTGTTTTTTTTTAAAGATTTTATTTATTTGACACAGAGAGAGAGAGACAGCGAGAGAGGGAACAAGCAGGAGGAGCGGGAGAGGGAGAAGCAGGCTTCCCGCCGAGCAGGGAGCCTGATGTGGGGCTTGACCCCAGCACCCTGGGATCATGACCCAAGCCGAAGGCAGATGCTTAAAGACTGAGCCACCCAGGCGCCCCTAAAATGTTATTTTAATTAATAGGGAAAGATTAAGGCAATTGAGATTGCTGAGATTGAATGACTGTTAGAATTACATTTTTTAAAAGTTAAAAACAATCTAAGAAACTACTGCAGATCAAAAAAGAAGGGCCCTGAGGGTTAGGGAGTGCCAGCTTCACCTCTGAGATCAGACACTATTAGTTCATCTAAGGGCAGTCAGGACTCTGAGAAACCAAGTCACACCTTTTTTTTTTTTTTTTTTTTAAGATTTTATTTATTTGACAGAGAGAGAGATCACAAGTAGAGAAAGAGAGAGAGAGAGAAGGAGGCAGGCTCCCTGCCTAGCAGAGAGGCTGATGTGGGACTTGATCCCAGAACCCTGAGATCAGGACCTGAGCTGAAGGCAGAGGCTTAACCCACTGAGCCACCCAGGCAGCGCCCAACTCACACCTTTTAAACACACAAAACCCAGAATGCCAACAAATTTGATGTAATGGGAAATACACAGTTCTAATTACTGGAACAATTACACCAGGGCAATACTCCTACCCTGCAACCCATTGCCCATTCAAAACTTCTGGAAAGCCGGTTTAGTAATCAGAAGCCATTTTCAGCAAAGAATGACAGTAAATGATGGTGGCAGGTCCTAAGAGCTGAGAGCCTGGGTCATTTGCCATAGGGCAGTATTTCTTAAGCTGTTCCAAAGGAACTCAGCTGTGCCAGGCACCAGCCACAAATATGGAATAATTTTAAAAGATAATTCAAAGTTATATATTCATATTAAAACCACACACAGCATAACGTTTTTCAGTGCTGTAATACCTAAGCAGAAGTTTTTTCTTCCTGCTTGAGTTTTGACTGTTGTTGTGTTTTTTTTAAGATTTATTTATCTATTTATTTGAAGGGGGGAGGAGCAGAGGGAGAGGGAGAGAGAGAATCTCAAGCTGACTCCCCACTGAATGTGGAGCCCAATACAGGGCTCAGTCTAACAACCCTGAAATCATGACCTGAGCCAAAATCAAGAGTCAGACACTTAACTATCTGAGCCACTCAGGAGCCTGTTTTTTTGTTTTGTTTTTGACAATTTTTTTTATTTTTTTGACGGGAGGGGGCACAAGGGGGGGGGGGGGGGAGTGGCAAAAGGGAGAGGGAGAAGCAGACTCCCCGCTGAGCAGGGAGCCTGATGTGAGGCTTGATCCCAGGACCCTGGTTTCATGACCCAAGCTGAAGGCAGATGCTTAACTGACTGAGCCACCCAGGCATGTCCCTGTTCTGTTTTTTAAGACATATGTTTTAAAGTGTTCCCAGGGGCTTCCTAAGAGTGGTGTCTGCTTCTTTCCTGCTACACTGGCTTCCTCCTAGGGAGCAGAACACTCATGTCCACCAAAAGCCACTCCTCTTTATACAACACTGGGCAAACAAGACAAAGCCCTCCCTTTGTCTGGTTTCTCTGCAAAACACCAGCCTCTTATGATATCATTATCACCATTTAGTTAGATCCCAGGTTCACTGTTATCTCTCAATATACTTTTTAATATCATGAGATCTGGGAGGTATCAGGTCTCAGAATCAAACCTTCCTTTCAGACCTTAGCTATTACTGAACTTTATTATGTGTGCCATGACTGGGAAAAGGGTAGGAGGTACTTTCCTAGGGTATATTAGTTCAACATGTTGATTTTTATTAGTACCAGGACTGTCATTCCACAAGCTGCATCAAAGAATTCTGTAGCTAATTTCCATCCTTTCCTAAGTCATGATCTGTTTTCCCTCCACAAATTCTTCTACAAACGATGATACCTGCAATTGCTATATTCTGCTAAAATCTAGCAATTAGATAGTATCTGATGGAACACCCCCAAGAATGTATTACTTTCAATGTCATACAGCTGTATTTTGAGGGAGCTCTCAAACATACCCTGGGCATGTTCCTCTCCTGAACAAAATTTAAAACATGGGCAAAAATCCAATTCTGAAACCTTGTACCAAAAAGCAAACTAAGGCAGTAAATATACAACTATCTTAAAAAAAGTCTTCCAAAGAACATTTAAAGCCTGTATCTCAGGCGCTACGTTTGATGCTGTATCCATCCACTCACTCACTCACTCACCGACTAGGTACTGTAACTACAGTGATGAACTAGGCTGAGACCCTACCTTCAAAGAGCTTATACTCCACCTGCGAAACAAAGTACCCAGAATCAGAAAGGCTCTGGGCCCAAAAGTATTCTAGGCAAACTTAACAAAAATCACTCCACAGGCTTAAAAAGAAAATTAATATCCTTTTTGCTCTGATTCCTCTTACTGTCTTTCCCATGGGAACTATGCTTAACAACAGTATACAGTCCAAACTTGTTCAGCACGAGACCCCCCACTGACCTGGAACCCCCCTCCCCACCCCCACTCTGCCCACCGCGTGATTCATCCTTTCACTGTCACCTTCTCAGTGAAGCCTTCTGGAACTCTCTCCAGCTCCACTTCACCCGGGAGGCAGAGCGAACCCCTGCCTGCTCTGACTTTACCAAGGTATTACTTTATAATTACTTGTGACCTGTCACTCTCTCCACTTGCTTTCTGAAGACGCACACTGAATTGTTCCCTTTGCATCCTACGTATCTAACCAGATAACAGGAATGGAGATGGATGGAATGAGGTGAAATCAAGGAAACAAAGACTCCAATATACAATGTTTAGAATAGGCCTTTTTTTCCCTCGAATTCTTTGCCCAATTGTTTATATGCAATAAAAGCAATAGATGCACATTAGTGACATTAGAACATACGGAACATGCGATTAGAAAAGCTCTTTCCTCTGTTTTATGTACAAGTCTCTAGACTGTAACAGTGACAAAGTTCTTCTTTTTCTGTTGGGTCTTTGAAAATCAAAGTGAGAATGGTCTGAGATGACTCACTGCCAGTATCTCATACAGCAATCCTTTCTTCGCCTGAGGTCTATAATTATAAAGTAACTGGTCTGGGGAGGCAATAATACTCACTGTAGCCATGAATACACTTAGAAGATGGACTAAGTGTTTTAGTTCTTAGATCTTAAGGGATTCTGGGCACCAAACTTTTGATTTTCAACCACACTTGGCATATGGTTTCCTAACTCATACTGGGCGCCACTGGGTGCTACTTCACGGACCCATTTTCCTTCCATGTTGTGGTCTCACTCAGAGGATCAGATCAACAGGACTCGGGGCAGCACGAGTACAAGAAAAGCCCCTCTAGACATATCTAACTTCAGTCAGGACAGGGGTTTACCTTCCCGTGTTCAGGTGTCCTGGAGAGGTACTGCTTTGTTTGGGGACACCACCTGTGATTAGAGAACAAGATCACTCCTGACTTGATTGTAAAGCAGTTTAAAATATTCGCTCTGTGGGCACCAGCGACTAACTTCCACACGGTATCAGCGCAGGAGTCAGGCATCTGGCAAACACGGAAAGAATACCATGGGTCAGGCAGGGGCTTAGGCGCTGGTGATGCAAAGATGAGCAAGACCCAAGTGGCCAACCTGGGGAAGGTGTTGAGTGTGCAAACAATCCCCACAGAACTCAAGCGCTGCAGCTGCTGTGGGAACAAAACGTTATGAGCGCACACAGAGGAGGGAGTGACTAATTCTGCCTGAGGACAGTCATCACCATGTGTGGGGTGACGGACAGCAGTAGGAGGTAAAACGAGAAACAGCCAGCTTAGGGGCCCCCAGTCCACTTGCCATTAGTCACATTTCCCTTGGGCAAGTGCACGTACTTCCAAGGCTCCAACAACCACCCCCACAATCCACAACTTCCATATCTGAAATCTTGGTCCCATCTCTCGATCTCAGGCACATGTCCTAATCTACCTCTGAACATCTATCTCTGTATGTCTTACCTCCCCAAACTTCTTCCTTTATTTCCATCCTCAGTTTTCCATGTCCAAACTACAATCTCACTGTCATCCTCTATGCCTCTATCCCTCACCTCCAAGTGGCCACCTAGTCCTGTCAATCCCACTTCCAAAATCCCTCTCAAAATGCCATTCTTCTCTGTCCTTCCATTCCCTCTGTCCAGGCCTGCATCTTCCCACACTCTCAACTACTACAACGACAGCCACAAAACTAGTCTGTCTACTCCAAATTCTATTCCTTCTCATTCACTCCTCATGATGGATGCACAGCACTATGGGTACTGCAGCAAACAAGACGTACAAAGAAAGTGCATGCTTTCTGTTCATCCCCTCTGGCCAATTTCTTTTTTAAAATGAATCTGACCATGGCACACGCCAGCCTCAAGTCTTCAGTAGCCTCTCACAACCTACACAACAAACTCCTAGCATAGCCTGCTGCAGAGGCTGTTCAGCATCTGGCAAGTCTACCCTTCCGGCCTCTCGCCCTGCCCTCCGGGCACACTCCTGTTCTTAAAACTGCATGTCTCTTCAGGCTTTGCCTTGGCAAATGTGACTTCCTGTACCTGGAGGATTCCTGCCTCATCTCCCTCTTGGGAATTCCTACCCCAGGGATTCTGAGTTCCCATGCCCAAACAATCATGGCACTCATCACATGGTACAGGAATTATGTTGAGAAGTCCTCCACCTGGCTGCGAGCTCCTTAAAGGACAGGAACTGTACCACAGGGGAGTCTACCTTCATAGCAGGTACTCAGTAAGTCCTGATCCGAGTGAAAGCAAGGAAGAAGTAGACCCATCTAGAAAGGCTAAGAGTAAAGGTCAGGAAAATTGGGAGAGGGAGCTCAAACTTTGCCTGATGGTCTGTCCAAGTACTTATTGTGTGAAGTACTTTGGTACTTCTCTGTTTTCTGAGAACAGAGCTTCCTTTAGAGGCATGTTTCCTAACGGACATCTTCAACACCATGAGGCAGGGAGCAGGACCCTTCCCTTCTCAGTCTTTTTGATGTTTCTGATTTGGCTAGAGAAACACAAAAAACAGATGTGGTGATTATTCTCACTTTAAATTCATGACCACTAAGTCCAAGTGGGTCCTTAATGCTAACTGGCAGCTCTACATTTCTCTTGCTCACTCACTAGACTAATTCATGTCTTTTCTCTCTCTTCACACTCATGTTGCTTAGTTGAGCCTTCATCCTAATTCGCTGAGAAAACAGCCAAAAGACCTTCCCCAAGTTCCCATCACGCCTACTCAAGTCATACTCATTTCTGTTGCCATTCACAGTTACTAGGGAGAGAGAGCGCTCCGAACTTAAGCTAACCTCTCTCCGCTTCAGCAATAGATTCCACTCCTTCCTGCTTACTAAAATCACTCCAGTAATTACATCTTATCTCCTGCTTCACCAATCCCCCCCCACTAGACCATTTCCACCAGCTTACAAACATGACCTAATTCCTCTCACAAAAAGAAAAATCTGAAACCCCCAAAACCCTCCCCATTTCAGCTACCACTCCATACCTCCCCCTTCTAGGAAAACTTCCAGTTGTCTTAATCCACTATCTCCAGTTCCTCACCTCCCATTTTCCCTGACCCTGTGCTGATCAGACGTTCATCCTTACTGGCCCTAAAAACTGTTCTTCTCAAGTTCACCAAAAAGCTCTGTTACTTAAACAGCATTACACAGTTGAACATTCCCACCCCCTGAACACCTTCTTCATTTGGCTTCCAAGATATCATTCTCTTTTGGATTTGCTCTGACCTCAGTAGTCATTCCTTCTCAGTCTCTTTTGCCTGGTTCCTTCCCCAACTTCTTGAACATTTGGGTGCCCCATAGCTTAGTCCTTTTCATCAACACACAAGGTCTCCTGGCTTCAAATACTATCTAGATTTATACCTACAATGCAGGGAGACTCTGAACTCCAGACTTAAACATCCAACTCTCTCTTCAACATGTCCACTTAGATATCTAATAAGCACATCAAAACCTAATATGCCTAAAGATAGACCCCTGCAACCATTGCCCGCCCCCAGTCTGTTCTTCCCATGCTTCTCCATTTAAGAAAATTTGGAACTCCGTTCTTCAAGTTGTTCAGGCCAAAATGATTTGTCTTTATCTCACATTCCACACATCTGACACCAAATCCAGTCTGCCCTGCCTTAAAATGTAACTGGAATCCAACTGCCTCTTTGCAGTACTGTTACCACCCTGCTCCAATTCATGGCAACTCATCACTGCAGTAACCTCGTGACACCTTCGACTTTCAACATAATCAGCCACAGTCACCTTTTCATTATTTAAATCCACCATGGACTAAAGGCCTAGACAATTAAGCTATTCCCTACCTTCTCACCTCACGTCCTTCCATTCTCCCCCTTGCTCACTCTGCTCCAGCCACAATAGCTTTCCTCCTGTTCCCTGAACACACTGTCCACCTTATGGCCTTTTGCACTCGGTCTTTCCTCTGCGTTGGAGATTCTTCTCCTGGTTACCTACATGGTTTCATTCCCTCATTTTCTTCTGGTTTTTGTTCCAATGTCACCCTCTCAGTGAGGCTTGTCATGACTACCGTATTTAAAACTGCCATCTCCCTCGATCGCTCATCCTTGAGTTTTCTCCAGCACATTCATTACTACCTAATACACTGTTTACTTAATTTATATTGTTTATTATTTATCGCTACTAGAGTCCCATGAGAGCAGAGATTTTTTAATTTGCTCTGTTTGGGGCTGTATCCTCAGGGCCAAGAACAGTACCGGCATACAGAAGTTGCTCAAACGGTTATTTGTTGAATGACTAAAATGAGAAATTCTCAATTTGCTGCTAGAATGTCTTCAATACTCAACACCTGCTAATCTTTTTAGGGCTCAGCACCTTAGCTAGCAGAAGCATCAAGTCAGAAATTAGTAACAGTGAACTGAAGTGTTTGGCTTTCATCTCGTTGTATGATTACTTTTTTATTTAAGATACTGGGTCTCTACATGTTTTAAGTTTAAAAAGTGACTTTCTTCTAAGAAAAACGTTAAGAAATTATATGGGACTAGAAGAGAGACACGGTAAAATTAGTGTAAGTGGTACTGAAAGAATTTTAGGAACTCTTAGGGTAGGTCTGCCAGAGAAAATACAGGACACCAGTTAAATTTTAACTGTAGATTAGTAATAATTTTTTTTTCTAGTGTATGTCCCCAGTACTGCGTAGGACACACACTAAAACAGTATTCGTTATCTGAAATCCTATTTTAAATGAGCACACCCCCCCCCCCCACTAAATCTGGTAACCCTATCTTAGGCGAACAAAGAAATTACACCCTGCTCCTTGTCGCATCCATTTCGATCAAAACAAGCTGGTAGAACTCTTGTCCTATCTACAGACTTCGTGGCTGTGGAAGAGTACTGAGGTCTGACCCTAAAAATCAAAGAAGCAAAGGCCTCTCTAGGAGGGGGAAGGCCCCGTGGCATCAGACTGCAGGGAAGGGGGGTCTGGGCCCAGCTCCCTTGCTCAGCTTCTCAGGTTAGCAGCCACTTTCCGGCCCTTACCAATATTTCCTTCGATGGAGAGCCTTCGAGGCCCGCACTCCGCGTGCAAGCCCCTGGAGGGGCACACGCCACGGACTGCGCTCCGAACCATGGAGCTGGAAGGTGCTCGCAACAGCCTTCGAAGGAGCCGGCCCGCTGTCATTCCACCCACAACTTGCGCAGCTACCACTTCCGCCGCGAGCATTTCCGCCCTCGGTACAGCCGTTCCAGCGCTCGGGCGCGCCTATGACGTCAGGAGATCGCCAGGCAAGAAGTGGGTGGGGTAGAGCAGGCTGGGGGTGGGGCCAAAGGGGCGGCTCTGTTCTCGCGAAGTTTGTGCAGGAGCGAAGCTAGATGGAAAGACCTCCAGTGCCGGGTGGGGTGCGGGAGAATTAGTAATTGCATCTGTCACGGCGGCTTAGCCTGTCGGTATTTGCCGAACAAGTAACATCGTAAAAGAGACATAAACTCACCAATCTCATCACCTTTGCATTTTTGTGTAACTTTACAATAAGTCATAACTAAAGACAAATCAAAGTAACTGTAATTGCGAACGAGGCTTTTCCAGGTGTCAGTTGTCTGCCTTTTATTCTAATATGGGTAGCAACTGGACTATTTCAAGAAGGAAAATGACACGATCTGTTGATGTACACATTAACTTTTTCCCATTCAACCGTGACGCGCAACACAATGTTGGCACATTATCGAATTAATCAAATTAGTTCGGTACATTCCACCTCCTAGTTTGTCTTTTGAATGAATAAGGGTTCGCCCGGTCGATTTGCATAGTAGCCAAAAAGCCCATTAGGCTGAAGTGGGTGGAGGCTCAGGATCCGAGTGGAACTCGTTTAAAACAAATAGATTAGGTTCTGTGGGCGTGAACAACCGCGGGGGTGAGGAGCCGGGCTGACTTGGAGCGGTGGGGATTGCGAACGGGATTTGTCTCAAATGCTGAGCAGAACCCGGGTAGAGACTCGCCGCTGTTTAAAACTGGAGTCCAGCCGTGGGTGGAGAGCTGTGCTCTGAGGAGAGGCAGGGTCGGTTCTGAGCTGTAGCCCCCAGCTGAGGGTCTGACTGGCTTTGTCCTGCCACACCCCATTGTCATAACGACCTCAGAACTAACGCTTTATGAAATGTCAGAGGGTATTTCCACCTCCCACCGCTGAAACCAGAAGAGTCAAAGCAAGAGTCCAACAGTTACCGGCCTTCAGGCAGCACTGTTAGAAGTGGGAGGTTTCAGGAAACGGGGACGCAACTGCAAGGGGTTGGGCAGGGGTCCGTGGCTGGGACACCAGTCTTGCATAAAAAGCACAAGACTTTCTTCTTATACTGATGTTTATATGGGATGGTTGAAATGATGTTCGTATATTAAACACATTTTTAAAAATATATGTTATAAATTTATTTAGGATAACCTGGGTGAAGCACCGATGGATAGTGGAACAGTTAAAATCTGTCCCATCCTCTGCTCCCACTCTCACAGCCACCTCCGTGTCAAAATACTGCCTACATTTCTTATTATGTAAACTCAGACTCGGAAAATACTCATCCAAAAAAGTTTGAGAAAGGCTCTTGGCACTGGGAAAGCCTCTCTGCCTTTTCTGCCATCAGGGACATTTAAGGAGTAGTTAAGGGTGTGGGCTCCTGAGAGCTGGCAGTGAGGATTCCGAAATATAACCCACAAGCAGCACTTACCTCCTGTCACACCGCTACCATCCAACGTGCTTTCCATAATCAGTAATGGCTGCCTTCAGCTTGACACTCGGTTCCCGGGACGTTACTGCTGTTTATCTTTAGTTGACTCTCTGGTGTACTTCCTCTCTCCTCAGACCACTGTAACGCACCCATGTCCTCCTCACTATCAGCATATGACCTGACTTCCAATGACTTCAAGGACAGCATTTCTTTCTTTCTTTCTTTCTTTTTAAGATTTTATTTATTTACTTGAGAGAGAGAGAGAATGAGAGGGGGAGAAGGCCAGGGGGAGAAGCAGAGTCCGGGTGGAGCTGGGAGCCCGATGCAGGATTCGATCCTGAGACTCCAAGATCATGACCTGAGCCGAAGGCAGTCGCTTAACAAACCGAGCCACCCAGGAGTCCCAAGGACAGCACTTCTTGAAGTGGGGCAAGACTGGGTGGGGGCAGGGTGAGGAACAACAGGTCAGCCTCCTCACCTTCCCCCACATGGAGACTCTGATGCATCCCTCTACAGTAGGGATTTGTCAGTGCTCCACATTTCCTCCCATTTTGTGTGTGTGCGTGTGTGTGTGTGTGTGTGTGTGTGTGTGTGTGTGGCTGCCCTCTGGCCTCCTCCCCATGCTTTCTCTCCCAACAGCCAGTGCCCGCAGCTCTTCTTTGCAAGACTGCCCTTGGCCTCCTGGAGCCCTTTCCCAGTCCCTGTGGAAAGTCCCTGGGACTTTACCTTCCCTCAGAGTGTGCCTTCCCCAATTACTGATAGGCCAGGGTGAAAGCCCAGTTGCATCCAGGCAGGCTTTTACACCAGAGATGCCTGGGGACCCAGGTAAGCCATCCTCTGTGGAACTCTGTCTGAGAGGTTCCCTGCTGGGCTTCCTCCCCATTCTTGTCCTGCATTTCCTACTCTGCTCACTGGTTTCCCCAGCAAGCACTTTGTTAAATCACTTGCCTGCGTATCCTCACTTCAGGGTCTGCTTTTGGGAAACCTGTCTTAGACATAAGTCCACTAGGGAGTTTTGTAAAACATGCTTCTCTGCCCCACCTCGGAGGGCAAGTGCAGGGATGGCAGAGGAAACTTGTCTTGATGTTGAGGTCTGTGTACTTCCACTGTTTCCAAATAGATGTGTCTGGGAAGGCTCACAGCCAAGTGGGATCTGCTCAGGAGCATCAAGGTGGGACGTGAGTAGGTAGAGATAGTGAAGGGTACACCAGGCAAAAGTGGGAATCTAGTTCTGCTATTAACTAGCTGGGTTGAACACATTAACTCATAAACTAGCTATAAAATGGGAATGATATTAGTACCTGCTAATAGGGTTATGGTGAGGGAGTCCATGGAAAGCTCTTAACCTAGGGCCTTGCATAGTATAAGCACTCGACCAATGCTATCATTATTACCCTTTTTAAAAAAAGATTTATTTATTTATTTGACAGAGAGAGAGAGAGAGAAATCACAAGTAGGCTGAGAGGCAGGCAGAGAGCAAGGAGGAAGCAGGCTCCCTGCTGAGCAGAGAGCCCGATGTGGGGCTCGATCCCAGGACCCTGAGATCATGACCCGAGCCAAAGGCAGAGGCTTTAACCCACTGAGCCACCCAGGTGCCCCTACCCTTTGTTTTCTTGTTGTACTTTATGGGTGCTTCTATTTCACCTTAAATCATTGTCGTGTATGTGCCCCCCCCCTTTTATGCAATGATACTTTCATGGGCAGGAATCATCTCTGCTGGGTACATAAGTCCCATGTGGCCTTACCCAGTAATAACAGATGCCCAAAATTCAGTAAATACTTGTGACATTTTAACAGATTTGACTAAGGGCAGGGAGTGGGGAACAAATAAGAGAGAAAGAGACTAAGAGAGAGAGAGAGGAGGAGGAGAAGAAGAAGGGGAAAAGGAGAACAAGAACAAGATGGGGAGAGGGAGAAGAAGAAGAAGAGGAAGGAGGAGGAGGAGAGGAGGTTAAGAAAAAACAATTCTTCCTAAGGGTGCTGCTCCTTTCTTGGTTAGTTTTGAGGCAAAATACAGCCTAATCCTCAATAACAAAGGGGCTCATAGAGATCTTAAGCCCATTATGACATTCCACCACCCAAATTCAAACATTGTGCTTGAATCCCTCTTATGTCACAGCCTATAAATCTTGTGTTTCCCCTTCCGGTTATGTTCTGTGTGTTGCCCTTGAGTACAAGGACTTACACCTCTGAAAGTCCTTGTTTCTTTACCTGCCACCAAGAGTCATCTAGCCCTCATTCTTACTCATGTTCAAGGAAAGGGAAACAAGGTAATACAGTAGGAGTACTAGCTTTAGAGTCAGACACACTTGGATTTTAATCTTGGTACGCTTGTCTTTAGCAAGTTCTTAACTTCTCTGAGCCTCAGTTTCCTCATCTGTAATATGGGATTACACGCATCTCACAGGATCACTGTGTGGATGAGTAATAAGGTGTGAAAAGCCCTCAGCACTGTGTGAAAGTCCAGGGTGGGGGTTAAACAAAAGCTCCACACGAGAAGTAAGGCTTTGCAGGTTTTAATGTTTCATGACAGGTAACAGAGCAGTCTCCAGGGGAACCCTAGAGAGTCTGTTCTGACTTTAGAAGCACTTCCTGTGGACAATGGAGGGCCCTGCCTCGTCATACTCGGGCTTGCTGATCCACATCTGCTGAAAGGTGGAGAGAGAAGCCAGGATGGAGCCTCCGATCCAGACTGAGTACTTCCGCTCTGGGGGAGCGATAATCTGCAAAGAATAAATGTGGTGAATCACGATTAGTGCCCAAGGGAATAGGGAACTGGTCCAGGAGATCCTCTCATCACAGTGTGGGGCTGCTCCAGATAAGGACCGCCTCCACGGTCAGAAACAAACAGGGTAAAACCTTGGGGTAGATTAAATTGTTGCTCAAATCTTTATTCCGGCCCTCAGTCCTCCCCCCATGGGAAGGGCACACTGTTTTGCTTTGTGACTTTGGGGCTGGGCTCTGTATTTGCTTTGAGGGATGGGACATTGGCAGACATGACACAAACAGGAACTTGAAATGTGCCTCAAGCAGGAAGCTGTGCTTCTGCCTTGATGAGAAGGGCTTCCCTTAGGAGGCTGCTGGCCCTTCAGCCTGGGCCCCAGCAGGAAAGCTCTGGACCTGACCCAAGCTGGCCAGCCCAGCAGAGCGGCCAAACCAGGCCTGACTTAGACCGCTCGCTCCCAGCTGACCTGCAGTTGCACACGAGATAAACACTTATGGTTATGTCCCTGAGATCTCACAGTTCCTTGCTCCTCGGCAATAGATGACCAAGACAAACATCGACAGGGACAGCACCTCTCTGTTCTTGCCTGGAGTTTGGCTGTGTGGGCAGCTGAGGCTGAGCTTCTGCCAATCCTGAGTCGGCTAGAGCACTCAGACCCTGTCTTGAGTCTCATCTGTTGATAGCTACTGGTAGCTGACAAGTTCTCAAGTTCAGAGACACATGGTGCATCCCTGCCACTGGGAGTCCCGAGCTTAGCTTCTAGAAATTGGTTGCCAGTTAGACAACTTTGAACACCACCTACAAGTGGATCCAGAGGGACAGCCACTAAAGGGTCAAAGAATCCAGGGCCAGAAAAAAATGGGACACAGAACTGATTGTTTTTGTCTCCTTAGACCCTCTCTACATCTTTCATAAGTTGCGGAGATCATGGATTTGCAGAAGAGGAGTCGTGAGAAGTTATCTTATTATTCAGTCAGACAAAGGCACTCGGTCACTCTTTGGACTGATACCTCAAGGAACAGCACAGTCACATTATTGCTGTGTGGCTCGGGCTGTGAGAAGAGTCCTGGGCTGGGGTCCTCCATCTCAATGCCAACTCACCTCACCTCTCTTCTTCCATATCCTCGACATCTGTCTCGTCTCCCCAGTTCCTCTACACAAATCTGGCTGTCCCGTTTGGCTGGGCTGTTCGTACCTGCACGCACACACACCCTGGGGCACTTTTGCTTGGTCTAATTTCCCCTGCCTTGAGTGCCCTTTCCTCTCCTCCTGTCTTTTTTTTTAAGTTCTGATTTTTTTAAAAGATTTTATTTGACAGATATTACAAGTAGGCAGAGAGGCAGGGAGAGAGAGAGACGAGGAAGCAGGCTCCCTGCTAAGCTGAGAGCCCGATGCAGGGCTCGATCCCAGGATCCTGGGATGACAACCTGAGCCGAAGGCAGGGGCTTTAACCCACTGAGCCACCCAGCCCCCGGCCACGTCTTATTTACATTGCCCTCTCAGCGATCATGTCTCCTGATTAGATTCTAAACCTTGAAGTTTGAAGGCTGAAAGCTTGAAGGCTGGCACGTGCTGTTAAACTCAGGGCAGTGGGTCACAAATTGGGATATGCATGGAAATGCGTATGTGTGTTATCGGTGTAGGTGATGGGGGCGCCCTGGATCTGGTGAGCCAGAATCTGGGGGTGAGGTGGGATGTAGTCAATGGTCCTGGTAAAAAGCCCCTGCCTTGGGCCTGGCGCCATGCCCCCAGTGTGGCAGCTTCAGGAAGCGTGGCTCCCCGCGTGGCTCCCCCCGTGGCTCCCCGTGAGAAGGGCCCACAGGCTCCCACCCGTTTTCTGGTAACCCGCTCTGCTTGCCTTTGCTGAGCACCATCCGCTAGGCAGCGGGGAAGCCCTGGGGCAGCCTTCCTTTGTGAAAAAGTTTCTTAGAATACACTCAGATGTAGCGAACTCCCAGAGACCAACTTTACTGTGAGACTTTGTAACTCTCAACCTATTTGTTATCTCTATTCAATTCCCAACTCCTTTTCTAAACCTGCTAGCTGCAACGTTCCTAGAAACCCTAAAAAGTTCTGTAGGGCACCTGGGTGGCTCGGTTGGGCCTCTGCCTTCAGCTCGGGTCATGATCTCAGTGTCCTGGGATCGAGCCCCACATTGGGCTCCCTGCTCAGTGGGGAGCCTGCTTCTCCCTCTGTCTCTGCCAGCTGTTCCACCTGCTTTGTGCGCTCTCTCTGTCAAATGAATGAGTAAGATCTTAAAAAAAAAAAAAAAAAAAAAAGCTCTGTATGGTTGCTTGGGACCAGAGTCTGGAGAGAAGCTGAAGACAAGAGGCCCCCATTCTGATGAGGCCTGTGCGTTGAGCTGCCTTGGTGAGTAGCGGCGTGAGGAGGACGGGAGCCAAGAGGCTACAACAGATCACAGGCTGTCCAGGAATCAAGTGATGTCACTGTGAGTCTGAACCAGAAGGCTGCCCCATGCCAAACTTTATCTCTGGAACTTTCACCGGTCTCTGGGGGAACACGCACATCCCTTTTAAAGTCTAAAGACACTGTAGCGTTGCTTCCTTCTTTTCTTCCCACCCTTTCCCTTCTCTTGATTGCATCCTCAGCCCCTCAATATTCTCTTCCTCCCAAATTCTCTCACCCCTTGTCATAGGACATCATAGGGTTACATTTGAGATCCCATGCTCTGCATGTCCCCATTTCATCAGTGCCTGAGGAACATAATCCCTCGAGATGGAATTCGTCCCAGACCAGGAGTATGCTGAGCCCAGGAGGCCACCAATCTACAGGCCAGGCAGACCGACTTGGAACATCTCCCAGGCAGGCAAGTCTTTATCCCAAGGACTGGGTGGAGGGATCTGGGGGGCAGGACCCACCTTGATCTTCATGGTGCTGGGGGCCAGGGCTGTGATCTCCTTCTGCATCCTGTCAGCAATGCCAGGGTACATGGTAGTACCCCCCGAAAGGACATTGTTGGCATATAAGTCCTTGCGGATGTCAATGTCACACTTCATGATGGAATTATAGGTGGTTTCATGAATTCCGGCGGACTCCATGCCTACACAGGTCATAGTAAGAGTCAGCACCCGTCAATTCATAAATACCCACACCTCCAGCTCCTCAAGGGATCCTTCTGTTGTTGCAACTACCTTAGCTCAGACCCTTAATCACCTCCCAGACAGCTTACAGGATCAGACCTCCAACTGGCCTTTGGTTCCTCCTATTCCGATTGATCTTTCACATTGATCAGCTGAGGCATATTTCTAAGGGAACACTTTCACTGAGTCATCTTTTCTCAAGTTTTATTGAGTTATAATTCACATATCGTAATATTCACCCTTCCAAAGTCCAGTAGTTTTTAGTTGATTCATGGACTGTGCAACCATTGCCAAAATCTAATTTTAGAACATCTGTAACACCCCAAAGAGAAACTCCATATCCTTTAGTAGACACTGCGATCTTCCTCTTCACCCCTCCCCCAGTCCTAGGGGACCACTAATTTATTTTCTTTCTCTATAGACTGGTCTGTTCTGGACCTTTCATATAAATGGAATCCTACGATATGTAGCCTTTTGCGTCTGGTGCCTATCACTTAACGGCATGTTCATGTTCACACTGCAACCCATGTTTCCAAGGTGCACCTATGTTAGAGTGTGTGTTGGTGCTTTAATCTCTTTTATTGTCAAAAAATGTTCCATTGCATGGGTATACTCATCATGTCATCTTTGACAGCCCCCCCCCCCCAATCTACAGGTTACATCTAGCTACCTTAGCTTGCCGCCGGGGCCTTCCACAGTGAAAGGCCTGTAGACTAAACTAGTTCATGCCCACCTCCTGGCCTCCTCCCACCTCTAGTCTTTCCTCCATGCGACATAATTTCACACTGAGGTTAGAGGAATCTCCCTAAAATACAAACCTAACCTGGCTACAGTGCTGCTTCACAGCTTTCAGGGATCTCATTGCTGATATGATTAACCACTATGCTCTTGGTGTGGTCCAGCAACTTTCTCCATTTTCCCGTGTGCAAACACACACACACACACACACACACACACACACACACTTCTCTCATCGTGTCCCAAGTAGAATATGACCTTGCACACCTCCATGTCTTCACATGTACCCTTCCATCTGCCTTGGATGCCATTTGCCATCCTGCACTCCTGCCCCCAGACACCATCAAATGATACTCATTCTTTAAGATTCTGCTCAAATGTTTGCCTTCCCTAAGAAGACTTTACTGATCTCTTAGGCTTATATCACTTTGTTCAGCTGCTATGCACTACTGCTGTCTGTTAACATTTGTTTACAGGCCTGACTCTTCCCACACAGTCCTCAAGAGAATAGTTGTCCTTGTACTAAATAGTCTTGTACTTAGTCCTTGTTGCAACCCCATCTAGTTGGCACTAATCGTTATTTCCACTTTATAGGTGAGAAAACTGAGATTTGAAGAAAGTAACACGTCCAAGGTGACAGGCTTTAAAGGGGCAGAAACAGGACCTGAGACCAAGTCTGACCCCAAACCTGTCCTGCTTACCGCTATGGGTTTTGGCCCCGGTGACTTCAATCCAAGAAGTGTTTTGTGTATTAGCCTTATTCTTAGTTTTATGTTATATTCCCTATTCTGCTTTTCTTTTGATTTCCCTATCCTTTTATTTAAAATTCGATTTTATCAGGGCACCAGGCTGGCTCAGTCGGTACAGCATATGACATTTGATCTTGGGGTTCTGAGTTCAACCCCCGTGTTGGGTGTGGAGCTTACTTAAAAAAATAAAATCTTAAAAATAAATAAATAAAAGTTAGATTTTATCTGGTTGTATTGTTGATATGTTTGGGCCCTTCCTGGAAAAATATGGGCTATATATGAACTATAAACAAAGTGTGCATGACTCCTGATGTTTTTCCCACTCCTCCACCTCACCCCCTCCGCTCCCAATTAGCAGGGACAGAGGGCAGCATCTCACCAATGAAAGAAGGCTGGAAGAGGGTCTCGGGGCAGCGGAAGCGCTCGTTGCCAATGGTGATGACCTGCCCATCTGGCAGCTCATAGCTCTTCTCCAGGGAGGAAGAGGAGGCTGCTGTGGCCATCTCGTTCTCGAAGTCCAGGGCCACATAGCACAGCTTCTCCTTGATGTCTCGCACGATTTCTCGCTCGGCTAGAAAGAGAAGAAATGACAGAAAGTAGATCCTCTATTCTGTTAGTTTGTCCTACTTTGATCTCCATGAAAAACTCTTCTTCTACTTTGGATTCATTTTTAGGACAAATGTTAATTTTTCATTCCTCTTCCTAAAGTGCAAGTCCACAAAATCTTGATTCCTAGGCAAAACTTCGCATGGGCTTTTCTTTACTCTGTCCTGACAAAGCTACGGGCCTTCCTGAGGACGTTACAGGACACAGCACTGGTACAGACGTAGGAGGATTTGTTGTGATCTTACAGAATCTAGGAAAGCTCCTGCCTAAAGTCTCCTCTTGCCTGGGCTGGGCACTGAGCCATGACAACTTCTTAGAAATTCAGACCTTATTTATTCCATGTGTCCTCAGAGAAACCATAAATTCCCTTCAGTAACAAAATGCATCGTCAGATTTTTACTATCATTCAACCCCGTAAAAACCAGAGATAGCAGGTCCCTGGGGAAGGAAGGAATGCTGTGAAAGGGCACATAAGGAGGCCCTGTCCCCATCCCGAGACCATCTCAGTTGGGAATCTTCTGCCATAAATAAGGCCGCCTTGACTATCTGTCTTGTCCAGAGGCCCAGTTCCAGCCTAGAATCCTCCCCATCTATCTTTAGAGAATTTGAGGATGGGGGCCACAGACTTTTCATCAGAGAACGTTTGGTCCCAGATCAGATTTGGTTTGAGCTCAAGTCAAAATCAGGAAAGGGGCTGGATACCTGTGGTCACAAAGGAATAGCCTCTCTCTGTGAGGATCTTCATGAGGTAGTCAGTGAGGTCACGGCCAGCCAGGTCAAGGCGCATGATGGCATGGGGCAGTGCGTAGCCCTCATAGATGGGGACATTGTGGGTGACACCATCCCCGGAATCCAGCACGATGCCTATGGAGAGAGGGGATAGGACCTATGAAAACTTCTTGTCTTTCATCTTTCTGGGATCAGTCACCAAATGGTCTTCAACTACCATATTTTTCTCCAGCAGCTGAGAAAATTCAACCACCATAAGGATCATCAGTAATATTTTTTGTGTACTTCATTTATTCTCCCAAATGAGACTATAGCCTTCTGGAAGGCAAGTAAAACATCTTCCCTTCTTGTATTCCTTAAAACACTTTCACAGTACTGGGGCGCCTGGGTGGCTCAGGTGGTTAGGCAACTGCCTTCAGCTCAGGTCATGATCCTGGAGTCCTGGGATCTAATCCCACATCAGGCTCTCCGCTGACCCTTCCCTTCTCAAGCTCTCTCTCTCTCTCTCTCATTCTCTCTCTCTAAAATAAATTAATAAAATCTTAAAAAAAAAACCACTTTCACTGTACTGCATATCTGTCAATGTGCATCTTAGTTGTCGACTCTAAGGGACATTGGATAATTTGCATATCCTTCTGGCATTAAACTAACCCATATGTACATGCATGGAGAATGTTAGATCTGGAAGGGAATATAAAAACCACCCGATGTGAAAAAAAAAATTAACATTCTCTACTGATGAAACTTAATAAACCATGGAGGAAAAGGAGCTTTTCAGTATGATAATAAATCTCTCTCAGTCCAAAAGCCATACCATAACTGATGGAGAAACAGTATAATATTATTATTGCCTTATTACTTAATATTGTCCTAGATGTTCTAGCCAAAGCAATATGACAGAAAACAGAAAAAGAGATATTATCAAAAGGAAACAGAATTGTCATTGTTTGCAGATGATGAGGCTGTATACCTGGAAGACCCAAGAGAACCAACTGAGACATGATTAGCACAATAAGATGGTTCAGTAAGGGCCAGAAGCAAAAGAAACACCCAGGGATCAGGAGCTTACACTTGTACAAGGGCGTTGATCAGAGCATATTTTGCAATAAAAAATAAAAGCTGGAGACAACCATAAAGTCCAGCAGTAGAAAAATGGTAAAACAAATGAGTAGGTTATAGAACCATCACACATTCCCCATCGCTGTCCTTGTCATCAGCAGTGAAATTATCTTTTGTGTTTGCCCTGCTCCCCCTACTAGACTGTTAGCTCTGTGATGGCAGGGCTGTCTTCCTTGTTGGTGTACAGCCATGGGCTGGTGTAGTCTTTGCCCCATGGTAGGGAGTAATGGAAAAATACCTGATGAATGAATGAATGGACGAACAAATAATGAATACTTGAATGAATGAATGTTGAGCTATGTTCATGGAAGCCGTCAAATCCCCATTAGAAATTGCTGTGGTTTTTTTTTAAGATTTTATTTATTTATTTGACAGACAGAGATCACAAGTAGGCAGAGAGGCAGGCAGAGAGAGAGAGAGAAGGGGAGAAGCAGGCTCCCCACTGAGCAGAGAACCCGATGCGGGGCTGGATCCCAAGACCTTGAGATCATGACCTGAGCCAAAGGCAGAGGCTCAACCCACTGAGCCACCCAGGCACCCCCCCCCCATTAGAAATTGCTTTATCTTGAAGTTCCCTCTGTTTCCCTGAGCATCTTTCCATACAAAGGGCACACAGATAGCCACATCACAAGTTCATGAGCAGGAATATTCCAGTATTCTTGGAAAGTGTGTGTAAGCTCGGGGACTGACTGCTGTGAGGAAAACGGCCCCTGCTGGATGTACTGGTCATGCTTGGTTCGTATAAATCCTTGCCAGCTCTACCGGGTAGACCTGAATGCATTCCTTTCTGTTACCTCTATGCAGGGTTTTCCCTGGACTTTAGCTGTCCCTTTGATTCTCCTGAGCAGGAAACTCTGCGGGAGCCCAGCTTTCTCTTCTGCCCCCCAGAGTCAGGAAGGGATGGGATTACAGGCTACTCACCTGTTGTACGGCCAGAGGCATAGAGAGAGAGTACAGCTTGGATGGCGACGTACATGGCAGGAACATTGAAGGTCTCAAACATGATCTGAAAGAACAATACGGATACAGGGGGATCTGGCAGAAATCACAGCACCTCTTGGCCCACAGGGTGGTTTTAACCTTATTAAAGGCAAGAGGCTGGGTCTATTTACCCCACTCCCACCTCCCACAGGGCCTGGTATAGACCACGTATACAGCATGTCCTCAGAAATTGTTGTCGTCCTGATGCATGGAAGGGAGAAGGGATCCATGCTACATTCCTGTGCTCATATTTAAGACTCTCTGGCCTCTTACCTGGGTCATCTTCTCCCTGTTGGCTTTGGGATTTAGGGGGGCCTCTGTCAGCAGGGTGGGGTGTTCCTCGGGTGCTACCCGCAGCTCATTGTAGAAGGAGTGGTGCCAGATCTGGTTGAGACAAAAGTCAAATGAGCCAAGGAGATTCCTAGAAAACTCTAACTGGCATGCTCATGGTGGGGGAGATGACACCTTGTTCATAGCACGGGCTGGGTTCTAGAGAGGAGACCTCCTCACCTCTGGAGAGGAATCCTGGCAATTTCTGCTTGACCTTTAGAGATTATGTTCCTTTCCAACAGGGACCCAGACAGGACTCAGGCCTGGGGCCAATATACTTAACATATGGATTATTTCCATTTGAACTCTCCCCTCTTCTGTCTCTTCCCACCTTCTGCCCCTGGGGGTGGGGGCCAGGCCAATCGCATCTCTCAGCATTCCTTGTCTCCCGGCTTCTGGCTATGTTTGGCTGATGCAAGACACCAGCAAGAGGATGGGAAGAGGGAGAGATGTCCGGGTGTTTCTCCAAGCAACAGTGTGGTCCTCCATGAGCCCCACCCCTATTGGACAGCCCCTCTCCCAGCTCCAGTGACACTGCCCCACCCCCACCCTTCAGGCTTACAGGTGTAAGAGTGTTCCTCTGTTCTAACTACATGGGTGCCTCAACTCCCCTTTCTGGTTCCATAACTCTGCTCACACTTCTCTAAGTAGTCCTTTCTTAATTCAGGACAGCTGCTGAGTGTGTTTTCTCTCCTGCTGGGAACCTGACAGCTATGCTTGAACCGTCCCCTGTGTGACAGGCTAGGCTGGGGCTTTAGGGCAGCGTTTCCCAACTGCAGCACTTTGACATTTTAAGTTGGGTAATTCAGCAATGTGGGGGGCTGACCTGTGCATTCCAGGATGTTTGGCATTCCTGGCCTCAACCCATGAGATGCCAGCAGCACCTCTCCAGTGATGACAAGCAATAATGTCTCCAGACATTGCCAGACGCCCCCCAGGAGGCAAAATTGCTCCTGTTGAGAATCACTGCTTTAGAGGAAGTAATTTCTTCCCCACTGTGTCCAGTGATCCAAGACGACCCAACAGGAGTCTGTATTTCAGAGGGGTTCAGCCAAGTGGCAGGGACATAGGGCTCTGATTTCCTCAGAGGCGGGGCTCAGGGCCATCCGCTTCCATTGTACTCATATAATTGTGGGTTCCTGGCTTTGGGCTAGGATGGTGCTAACTGTGCAGAGAGCAGGTAGGAATCAGATATGGCCCCTTGATCTTGGTTTCAAAGTCTGGAGGGGAGAAAGACACCCAAGATGATAACAAACACAGCTTTCATCTATTGTATTTTTCTTTCAAGCACATAGTATAATTAAATACATATATATGTATATTTTTAGAGTATACAAAATATATATGTGTATATTTAAATATTTATAATATTATATATGAAATATATTATATAAATATATAAATTTATTTATTATATAAATATAAATATATTATCTATAGATATATATTTATTATATATATTTAACACACACACACATATATATATATATATATATATATTTTTTTTTTTTTAGAGAGAGAGAGTGCACACACATAAGAGCACTTGAGGTGGGGTAAGGAGCACATGGAGGGAAAGAATCTTAAGCAGGCTCCACACCTAGCATGGACCCCCAGGCAGGGCTCAATCTCATGACCCTGAGATCTTGACCTGAGATCCTGAGCTGACTGGAGATCAAGAATCAGATACTTAACCACCTGAGCCACCCAGGTGCACCAGGCACACAATATATTTTCAGGAATTTCTTTAAAGGGTTCACACATGGGGCACATGTGGGTGGTTCAGTCCATCAGGCTCTGCCTTCGGCTCTAGTCATGACCCCAGAGTCCTGGGATCGAGCCCCACATCCAGCTCCCAGCTCTGCTGGGGGAGGGGTGTCTGCTTCTCCCTCTGCCCCTCCCCCAGCTCATGTTTTCTCACTCTCTCTTTCTCTCAAATAAGTAAATAAAATCTTTAAAATAAATAAAACATATTTAAAAAAAATAAAGAGTTCACACATTGTTACTACTATGCTAAAACATATACTAAAATATTTTGTCTATTATATTTTTGAATTAGACACTGTTAGGTCCATACAAGTAATATACGCTATTATTGAGCATGATGAAGTATGTTGCATGCCCTGGGATTATACTGAGTACCTAATTCAATTTCCAAAGTAACCTAATGAAAAAAGTTTTTCTTTTCTCTGTACAAATGAGGAAACTGAGGATCTGAAAGAAGGACTCACTCCCAGGTCTCCCTGCCACTGACTCTGGGGTCTGTGGTCTTAGCCATGTCATGGTGCAAAACGAAAGCTATGGTGTCGTTTCTATTTATCTCACACCCAGAGTTCCTGGGTCTGGGATTTAGAGAATGGCAGGGTGCATTACAGATTTCACGGCAACATTCTTTACTTCTGGTCACAGTCTGTTCGATAAGCACTCTAGTATGCTTCAAAAGGCACTCCTTGCCAAAACAGGGATTCTCAGACAAATGTCAGCAGAATTTAGGAAAAGAATATTAGAAGGACTCTATTCACATTCCACACACGTGATTTTGTGGATCACAAACTGCCATTTAAAAATTGCCCCCCACTTCTGTGTTTTCTTGCACACACACACACTACACACACACACACACACACTACACACACACACACACACACACGCTTCCAGAAACCCCTAGAGAGTCCTACTTAGAATTTTCATTAGAGAATCAGCATAACGACCCAGCATCAATGCACCTACCTGAGGTCACCACCGGGAAAATGAAAGGGAGAGAAGCCGTTTGTGCCTGTAAGAGGCAGCCAAGGCATCAGGGCCTCCTCTGGGGGAGCTGCTTGAGAGGCTCAAGCTGGACATTGGGTGGGACAGGCCCTCAGATGCCAGACAGGGGGTTAGGGACCTACTGTGCTTAATGAGGAGCTACTGAAGATTCCCAAGGAGGCGAGTGACACAATCCGTGTTTAGAAAGACAAGCTTTGCGGCATCATAAAGAATTCACCGGTCCGTAAGGCGGGAGACAAATCAGGACACCACTGCAAGCACCCAGTGAGAGCGGGTGGCAGCCCCACAGAGAGTGGCCATGAGGATGGACAGGAAGGAAAGAAGGACACGAGAAACATTTTAGAGGCAGCTGACAGGGCAGAGACCTGTGGGAGATGAGGGTCATGATGATGCATTATTACACTAAAAGGGGAGCTGCCAATACCTTCTCCATGTCGTCCCAGTTGGTGATGATGCCGTGCTCAATGGGGTACTTGAGCGTTAGGATCCCTCGCTTGCTCTGAGCCTCATCCCCGACGTAGCTGTCTTTCTGGCCCATTCCCACCATGACACCCTGCAATGCAAAAGACGGGGATTCAGAAGGGAGTTAGCTGAGAGCTCTACTTCAGGGGACCCAGGCCCCAGGAGGGGTCTCTGAAGAAGGACACGCATAGGACAGATATCTGACTTCCCTGGAGACAGGAAAGAAAGAGACAAGAGTCAGGCAGACATCCACGACCGTGGAGGCAGTGAGGAGAGAAGGTGAAGGCTTTCCCGAGGGCTCGGCTTTCTTCTCCCTCCTAAGATGACCTCATTTTCTGAGAGAGTTAGGCCTTCCAAACACATCTTCCTCTACTTCCGCACAAAGGACTTGTCCTTGTCCTCCTCAAATACTTGCATTTTTAAGTCTCCAAATCTTGGCTCCTGTACCGCCACCCCCCCCACCATATGTGGAGATCTTCATGCTCTCTTATCCCTTTTCTCCCAAGCCTGTCCTTCCTTGGTCCCTCCACTCAGATTTAATCTCTCCCTCCTTTGCACTCCCCCTGGTGAAGTCTTTTGTCTCTATGCTAGCCTGTGATTTCAAGTTAGCTCACAGAGTATACATTTCTTAAAGGCAAGGGTCTTGTTTAGTTGCGTGTATTTTTAAAATTTTTCTTCCAAACCTAACAATCCCACAGACCTGAGGCAGACAGAACACCATCTCTGCATCCCTGGAATGTATTGCACTTGGTCCTGGGTATTGATATTTGAAAAGCCTTATTCTGTTAATCAGAACAGGGTCTCCCAACCCCAACACACACACTCATACAACACACACACATACACACACACAGAGAGCTCAGTCAGTCCAGTGTCCACTCTGTGGCACTTTCTCCTAGTGGCTCAGTGCCTTGGCTCCAGATGAGCACACACCTGGTGGCGAGGGCGCCCCACAATAGAGGGGAAGACAGCCCGGGGAGCATCGTCTCCTGCGAAGCCAGCCTTGCACAGGCCAGAGCCATTGTCACACACGAGCGCAGTGGTCTCCTCTTCACACATGGTGAGTGTGGCCAAGTGAACCAGGGGCTGGAGCACCTTGGGAGCAGGAGGGGAAGAGAAGTAGTCAGCCACTTGTCGAAATCATGTTGGAGACAGGATTCTTGGTTTTGGAGCTTTAGTCCACCTCCAGCCAGGGCCCAGTTCCACGACGGACAGGTGGACTTCTTCCCTCAACCCTGTTGGCCTGGGCTGCATTGTGTCCCTCACCCCCCCCACTCCCCAAATTCATACGTTAACATCTTAACCCCCAGTATGTCAGAGTGTGACTGTATTTGGCGGTAGGGTCTTTAGAGAGGTAATTAAGTTAAAATGAACTCATTAATCTAACATGACTGGTGTTCAATATGACTAACCTAGTAAGATGGATAGCTTTATCGGATGAGGAGATTAGGACACAGACGCGCACCAGAGGGAGACCATGTGAAGACACAGCAAGAGGGCAGCCATCTGCAGGCCAAGGAGAGAGGCCTCAGAGGAAACCAACCCTGCCAATGCCTTGAACTCAGACTTTCTAATTTCCAGAACTGTGAAAAAATAAATGTGTCTGTGTAAAGATGCTCGGCCTCACTAGTGCTCAGGGAAGCACAAGTGAGATAAGACCATTTTCATCCATCGTACGGTTAAGATTCAATAGGTGTTGGCAAAGGTGGGGGAAACTGGAACTCTGACTCGAGAAACATATAAACTTATACTTTGGAACTAGTCGAAGGTCCAAATTATGGGATTCTACACTGAAGTCAAGAGAAGAGCCAGGCCAATCTATAGGGATTAAAGTGGATAGTTTTCTAAACCATTCTACTCAGTGAGCAAGTTGCAGAGTATAATGTTTTATGTTATAAAACAATCTAGTGAGTTCTTTTTAATTTTTTTAAAGATTGCATTTATTTATTTGACAGAGAAAGAGAGAGAGAGTCCACAAAAAAAGGGTGTGGGTGGGAGAAGCAGGCTCCCTGCTGAACAAGGAGCCCGATGTGGAACTCGATCCCACCACCCTAGGATCATGACCTGAGCCCAAGGCACACGGGTAACTGACTGAGCCACCCGGACCGCTCTGCAATGAATTCTTTTCAAAGAACGAAACAATGTTGTTTTTTCCATCATTTTCTTTTTGTGGATGTGAACTCATAGCAAAAAGGTCTGAAAAACAAAGTCTCTGACAGAGCACCCTGATTACCTCTGGAGGAGGCAGGGACCCCCGAGAGGAGGTGCTGGCTTATAGCTATGATGTTTTCATTTTTTCCCAAGGACACTCTATTCGCATATCGTTTATAATAAAAATCAACAATATAACATGCCATTAACGAACAAGAAATGCAGTGGTTCTAGTGAAATTCTCAGTCCTAAGGGCCAAAGCGCCTCAGGGAGGAAGCTCCTGAGAGGAGAGAGGGTTCCAGCCAGGAAGCACCACCCCTGACTCTCCTCCTGGAGAAAACGGAAGCTTCCCAGCCTGGTGAGTCCCCAGCGGGGGCGGGGGAGGGCCGGGCGGGGCGGGGGGGGGGGGGGGGGGGGGGGGGGGGGGGGGGGGGGGGGGGGGGGGGGGGGGGGGGGGAAGGGGAGGAAGTGGGAAAGGCACCAGCCTAGGGCTCAGGGAGGCCAACTTTCAGCAGTCCAGAAGAGGGGGAAGGTGACCCCTGAGGAGGAGGGCCCGTGGGAGCTTCATTCAGAATATTTGACCACAGGTGGGAAGGAGATAAATGCTACAGAGACCTGTGACCCTGGCCCCTCCATGGCCTCAGGATGAAGGTGGACAAAGTGAAGAGGAGACTGAGCCACAGACCTGTGAATATGAGGTCAGAAAGGCTAAGTCAAGGCTGAGCGGAAGCTTCATAACACAACTTTAAAGCTAAAAGGGAGCTCTCCCTGGTATGCTCCCCAGTGATTCCTCAGTGAGCCCGACACCATGTCTGGCACAGACTGGGCTCTTAAATCTTTGTCATCAAAATGAATGAGTGAACTAATCATTGGGTGTACAGGAGAAGGACATGCAGAAGAAAAGAAACAGAAGGGGAAATCAAGGTTTGCAACGAGGTGGAGACTGAAGGAAAGCACCCTTACCTAGCTGCTTAAAACAGTATCATTTCTGGTCTGAGCAGTTTCTGGATGGCAGAGAAGATCCGTAACTTCCCACCATGTTAGAGAAGTGGAAGATGAAGAGCCATCAGAAGACGAAAGATGGGCAAAGTTTGTTCCAATGTTCAAAACGGGAAAGAAAGCGGATTTCTAAAACCTCAGATACTCTTGAATGCAAGATAGGCAGGTTTCCAGAAGGCACTGTTAGAGAACACGTTATTAAAGAAGCAGTGATTTCTCGGTGCGCCTGGGTGGCTCAGTGGGTTAAAGCCTCTGCCTTCGGCTCAGGTCATGATCTCAGGGTCCTGGGATGGAGCCCCGCATCGGGCTCCCTACTCAGCAGGGAGCCTGCTTCCTCCTCTCCCTCTCTCTCTCTGCTGCCTCTCTGCCTGCTCGTGATCTCTCTCTGTCAAATAAATAAATTAAAAATCTTATATAAAAAAAAAAGAAGCAGTTGCTTATAATCAGCAAGGGTTTACCAATAACAAATGTTGGCAGACTAACAGCCTTCCCTTTTCTTCCCAGGACCGCTGTGGGCTGGAAATGCAGAAGGTAGGAGACATTGAGCTTAACTTGATCTTGGCATCGGACAAGGTCTCCTGTGATATCTGTATTGACAAAGCCACGTGGTCTGAACAATTGATCAGTTAGGCATATTTACAGCTGCCTGAGTTACTGTCACTGAAAGGTGTTAATTTAACGGACCATCATCAACCTGGAAGCCGCTATATCCCTCAGGGCTCCGCTCTTGGTCCTTTGTCACACATTTTTATAAATGCATTGCATGAGAATACGGAGCACAGGCCCATCAAGTTTCCAGAGCTGGAAGAGAGTGTAATATTAAATATGCCACATGGTAGAATCGAAACCCAAGAAGATCTCAAGAAACAGAGACATGAACTGAATCAAATAATATGAAATTCAATATTTCACTGAGTAACTATGAGTTTCCGCATGTGAGTCTAAATGAGCAAACTGTGACTGCTCTTGCTCAGCCTCCATGAGCAAGAACTGGGGTCCTGTGGATGGTAAGCAGTACTTTGTTGACCAGCACCTCTGGCTGGAATACTATAACAGGTTCTTGGGGCCACCCTGGCTGGCAAAGGTGTGGGAGGTGGGTTTGCCTTCATGAGTGTCAAACTGTACTACTTTTCAGAAGGGGAACTCAAGAAAACTTATCCAAAGTCTTAAAAATGTACATATATCTTGACTCCACAAAGGCACTTTCAGGAATTCATCCTTGGGGACCACTCATGGGTGGGTGCAGAGATTTGGCTAAGAGCTGATTTATCATAGCTTAAAAGAACCAAAATGAGAAACATAATAAATTGGTTTGTAAACTAACTGCCAGAAACCCTCATGCAATGGAGAGAGCAGAATATTTAATGGAACAGAAAAGGTGCAAGGTGCACTGCTAGGGGAAACATAGCAGAATATTCCATGGTTCCATTTTTGGTAAAAATGATTTTTAATTTTGAAAAATGTGGAGCTCTTCATATAGATTATCTATTTAATCTTCACAAAAAAACCCAAGGGATGATATTTTTATTTCTATTTTGCAGATTTGGAAACCTAGTCTCAGAGAAGTGGAAGAACTTGGCCCAAGGTCTCTTCGCCAGGAAGAGGCAGGGCTGGCATCAACCAGGACGGGTTCCAAAGCCTGAAGCTTACACCTTCCTCACCACCTTAGTGAAGCTGTCCTAACTTCTCCATGTTTGGTGCTTTTGCTTCTGCCTCTCTGTCTCTCTAGAGCTGTTGGCAGCAAAAGCCCTAAACAAAAGGGTCTGTGTTCATTTCTCTCTCTGAGCCTCTGCACCCCTCCTATGCCAGGACTAAGTCTGTGTTTTATGTGGATAGTCTGTGATTTATGTTTATAGCCCCTGAACCTAACTCAGTATTAGCACAGAGTAGGTGCTCAGTAAAGGCTGCGTGACAATCCACCACTTGAGCAGCCCCTCCCAGACCTGGTCCGCTCTGCCCCTGGGACCCCTGTGCCCCCACAGTCCAGTCTCATGACAGCTCGCTCACATGGACCTGATGTAGAATCACCTGGAGGCGGTTTTCTTTCTCTTCACAAGCTGCTCAGCAAACAGCTGTGCTTCCCTGTTCTAGTAGGTGGTCCACCATGAGAAGAAAACAACCCCCAAATCTAGAAGGTGGCCAAGACGCAAGGCTGCACCTCCGTGACTGTCTCTCTCGAGGGTCCCCTCAGCATCTCTCTCTCTGGTGTGGTTTATAATTCAAGCCTGCCTGGCTTTTCAATGAACCTTTTGTCTCTCCCTGAGCTCCCCTCACACAGAGAGTGTTGGACTTTCCCAAGCAGAGCAGCGGCTGAGAGAAGACACAAAGCAACTTAAAGCTGTCAAGTCAACAATGTGGTTCTGCAGCACTTTAGGTGGATTTAAATCTGCTTTTTTGAAGTCAGAACCAAATGAGAAGTGAGAAAGGTGAAGGCAGGGTGGGGCTGCTGGCCCGGAGTGGGGCCTCCATGGGGCCCCAGGCTGCCCAGGAAGAAGGCTTTTACTGTGGAACCAGGCTCTCCTGGAATGTCTCTGCCAGGAGAAATTCTAGACCTTCCTCAGCTGCTTGCTGGTAATCTGTGGCTGGGCTCGAGCATGTCGGCTGAACCAGGGCCAAAGTCACTGTGGTTTCCTGGGGTCACAACTACTTTCTGCTCTGAGAAAGTCAATCAAATTGTTCTGGCTCTTTGAACACGTACCACATCTGGTCTTCACTGAGGACTTCATAAAGTTAGAAACATGGCCCCACCCCCGCCCCTCAAGGTGGCCCAAACCCAAAGACATAATGGGTGCAAAGAATTTGTTCACTCATTCATCTCCCTGGCCACCCTCAGGCAAGTATGAGGGCAGAGATGTTAGGCCCCCAATCTGTCACTCTGAAGGAGATAAGATCTGACTTCAGAGTTCCCTCCAATTCCCCTTTCCTTGCCCTTCTCCTCTCTCAAGACACCTCCTTCCCATGGCCCTTCCCTGGTCTTCCCCTCTGGACTTCAGTTTCCTCAGCTGTAAAATGGAAAGGATAACCTCTGTCTCCTGGGGTGATGGAGCAAATGGAGTAATGGAAGTAAAGTGGACATTCTCTATAAATTGTAAATCAGGGCCAGCAAACTCACACTGATTTTTGTGTGTTCCACCAGCTAAGAATGATTTTGACATTTTTTCTTTTTTCTTACATTTTTGTTATTTTTTAAAGTAACCTCCATCCCCAATATTGGGGTTGAACTCACGAACCCAAGATCAAGAGTCATGTGCTCCACTGACTCAGCCAGTCAGGTCCCCCTTGACGTTTTCCAAAGGTTGCAAAAAAAGCCAAAGGGTAATATTTTAGAACCCAAGAAAACTACATGAAATTCAAATTTCAATGCCTATAAATAAAGTTTTATTGGAACATAGCCACACCCGTTCAGGTACATACTGACTGCGGCTGCTCTGCCTATGAAGACAGACTTGAGCAGTTGCCACAGAAACCTTTAGACGTGCAAAGCCTAAAATACAATACTTTCTATCTGGCCCTCCTCAGAAGAAGTATGCCAACCCCTGCTGTAAAGGACTGCAAAAAAAAAAAAAAAAAAAAAAAAAAAAAAGGTTCTTATGATCTCTCTCTTACCCCTCTCCATCAGATCTTGCTCCCAGAATGAAGTCTGTCATATTGGAAGGAGCTGAACCACCCACTTCACAAATCAATGATTATTGAAGGGACGATAATTTATGCCGGCTTCCAAAGACATTTTCACTTCAGTGCAAAGTTTAAGCCCTAAGAGGAAGGCCTCTCAGATGGTGAGACTTCAAACAATAGTTGGAGAAATATTTTGCAGTGAGGGCTTTAAATGACATTAAGCAGCCGCCTATAACAATCCGCATTCACACGGATATCCACACAATTAGAGAGCTTGGCACAGAGAAATAATTTAACGAAAAACACTCCTGTGGTAGAAAATTGTAGCAGCATCTCTAATCAACTTTAAGCTATCTTGACCTGGTTGATAGGCAATTAATTAAATGAAAAATGACTTCTGTTTCGTAATATTTCTGATCATCAGGAATCTGGGCATGTTCTTTTACCTGGGCCTCTCACTCGCTCTCCCGGCTCCGCTCCAGTCCAGACCCCGCCTCTTGACCTCCAGACCCTCAGAGCCAACTGCCTGCGGGGCACCTGCACCCCAGACCCCATGGCACCTTCACTCCACCTACGGGTACTTCGTCCCTCAGCCCCAGCCTGGCCCTGGAATCCCGCCTCAGAGAATCGCACCGCCCCCCTGGAGGCCACGCCCAACACCCCACCCCTCCCACCATCCTCCCACCTCCCTCCCAACCAATCCTCAGGTTCTTACTTCTACCTCGGCACCACCGCAGGCCCGGCGCTCAGGACCCTCAGTGCGCTGCGGTAGGGCTCTAGCCCCGTTCCAGTCCGGTCTTCTCACAAATGCCAGTGCAGACCCTTCAAAGGGCAGGTCTTTCGCGGTCACCCTCCTGTGGTACCCCATTGTTTAATCCCTTAGTGTATGAAGGCCTCAGAATCCGGCCCTGCCTGCCCCTCTGACCTTAGTTCTCCATGCTTCCTGCCTTGACATCTAAATTCGGTGGAATTGAGACACTTAAACAGTCCAAAGACTATGCATCCCTGACACCGAGACTAGTCCTACTTCAGGACCCAGCTCAGGTACCCGTTCCTCCAGGAAGCCTTCCCTGATAACTCCTGGGCTAGGTGAGGGATCCTCTTGGGCTGTCTTTATGTTTGTTTGTTCATCTTTCCCAGCGATGGCAGAAGCCCCTCCATTATCCCTAAGGAATAGGAACAGTGCCTGGCACATAGTAAGTACTCAATAAATGTTACTGGAATGAGCAAAGGGAAGGAGGAAAGAACTCTAGCCTCATGTCATGATGTCATATTGTGCATTTGGTGTCCCAGACCTGTCCACTGCTCATTGCAATTTCTCCAGTGCCCATCCATCTCCACCAGAGGAAGTTCCATCTCTTTTTGACTCTAAGGGCTAACCTGAAAGTCTAAACTTGTTCAGATAGTAAAAGCAAGTGCTTACAGCCTCCCTGTATGTATAAAGTGTGGTCCCAGACCTGCAGCCTCAGTATCACCAGTATCTCCAGGAATGGAGATTACCCAGCCTCACTCCAGCCTACTGAAGTCAGAATCTGGGCTGGAGGGTAGGACGGTCCATGTTTTAACAAGCCTTCCAGGTGCTTAAAGTTTGAGCACTCAGGGCCAGGCCCTGAGGGTACTGAGCTGAGCACCCTGTAAACGTATTATCTCATTTAATTAAATGTATTATCTACTCAACAGTGCTGCTGAGTAGATGTTATTATTAGTACTCCCATTGTACAAGAGAGAAAACTGAGGTCACTCAGTAACTCTGGCAGCTGGGCAGTCTGACTCCAAGGCCTCCACCACTGCACCAAGCTGCCTCAGCCCTAAACAGATGTTAGCAGACTCTGGTCACCAGAGTGGAAATAGCCCCTGGTCTCATTTCCCTCTTAATTATATTTGTGTGTGTTTGTGGGGGACAGGAGCAGTGGATGATGGCTTCGGCGGGTGGTCTCACAGTTGCCTGTGAGACTTTTGGGCAACACTTAACTTCCCTAGGCTTCATTGCCTTCAGAATGAATTAGATGGCTCTCAAATTTGTTCATTCATTCCTGCCAGAGCTAACAGAGCTTGATGCCACAGGACACTTGCCCCTGCCCCAGCCCTGACTTCCCACATCCCCCAGTGACCCTGGAGCCTTCAGGGATTGAGAAAATTCTCCATTCATCTCAGCCAAGCATGGAGCAGAGGACAGTGAGACCCACAAGGGGACTGAAGAAAATACACACCTATTCCCAACACAGACATCTCACAGACACTGGGACCATTGTCGGCTTTGATTTAAAAACCCCACCAAAGCCTCTGCTCCCCTAAAACAGCCTCTCAGATTTTCAGAGTCATGACAAAGGACACAAGCATATAGCTCTGCACTGGCCCAGGTGAGCAGGGTGAGTAGAGACCACTGGTGTTATATCCTGCCCACCACCTGATCAAAGGGCTGTCCAGGAAGCCCCGTGGCCAGAAATGCCTTTTCCTGGAAGGCAACAGCGTGCTTGCAGGCACCACTGCCCACGGAGTGCCTTCACGTGTGATCTGGGCCCGCGTCACGGAAGCCAGGCCAATCTGGAGGCGCCTCCCGCACCCAGGGGGCCAGGCGGCCTTGGAAAGGAAGGGCTGGCCCGAGGCTGTGCAGTACTCACCGAGTGGACGACTTCTCCCAGTGACTGAGGGCTGCTGTGTCTTTGGCATAAATACCGGAGCAATATAAAACCCCAGAGGCGGATCTTCTTTAAACAGAGTCCCTAAAAAGGCCAGCTGACGGTGTGTTAACAATATTACCATATAAGGTGGTTTTTTCAATAAATCGGCCTTGGGGGGGGTGGGGAAGGGGGCTGGGTAGAGTGAATTATCATTTGAAAAATGTATGCAAAAGGACTCCAGTGGCAACAGCTCTGGTGCTGGCGGATTTGTTCCTTTTTTGCTGCACTTGCATCAACAAAACTCACACCAGGCCTTATAAGCTGCCCAGAGTGAGGCCAGATGCAGCTCTGCTCCTGGAGAGAAGAACCATACCAAGAATGGCAGTGGGCCTCCTCCCTCCACACCTCCCTCCTCAGGCCCTGCTGCCTGCAGCCCCCCTACCCTGGGGTCGGCCTAGGACACACACACTGTGCCCCCAAGTGGGTGCAATTGTGCCTTGTCTGGTACCAGCCCAGGACAGCGGAAAGCTGAGGTGAACTTGCCATCCGTAGCTGGGAAAGGAATCTCATGAGCCCTACTCACCTGCTGCCCCTCACACAAGCTTCTAAAGACTGGGCTGAGTCAACTTGGACACCCTAAACCACCTCTGGATCTTCGCTGTCCCCTATTGTTTTCCTTACCTTACCAGATTCCCTCTGCCAGTTCCTACGTTTTGGGAATTACAGACCAAGGGAACTGCCTTAACACACCTAACAAGACTCACAAGCCTGTAGCATGTTCCACAGTGGTTCTTGCTCTTCGTTTCATAGTCCGTGTACTCCTTCGGGGCAGCGGTCTCATTTCCCACACTGTCAGCCACCAGCTCTGGGGCACGTAGTCTCAGCTCCACATTCCCACGGTCCTCACGCCTGATGCCTAATCCAGACTGAAATTACCAAGTGCCTTTTGGACATCCCCACCCAGATGACCCTCCAAACCTGAACTCTTGTCCCCTCCCCTCAACACTAGTGTGCCTCCTGGCTTCCCCACCTCAGAGTCTTTCCCTTTGGTCCTTCAGGCTAGCAAACCCAAGTCAGTCTAGATGCTTCCCCCTCCCTCATGCTCTACAACCAGCTGGGCTCCCTTCCTGGTGCCCTCCCTTCCGAGATGCCCCTCAGCTCTGCCTCCCTTCCGCCCCATTAGCCCCACTCGGCTTCAGGCTCTGGTCCTGACACAGCTTCCTGCCTGGCCTTCCAGACTCTACCCCATCTTCAAACCCAGCAATTCCTACGTGGGGTCCCCAGCCTGCCTGGAAGGCAGCATGAGCATGGCCTGATAACCTGTTAGAAATGCACATTCTCGTGCTGCACCCAGATGGAGGGAATGAGAAACTCCGGGGGTCCCCAGGATACCTACCCTTCACCAAAAGAAGGATGCATCAAATACCTGCTTAAGGTGTCCTGGGAACCCCCCACCATAACCCATGACTCAGCCCAAGACTAAGGAGCTTGTGGGGGGGGTAGCAGGTGAGCAGGACGCATGGGATTTCTTTTCCAGGTATGAATGGCATTTCCCTTCAGCTTTGAGCTGTCCAAACAGGCACAACTGGACCCACTCTGGGGACACTGCGTAGGAGTTCTACATGGTTTTGGTGTCCTGGCACAATGGCCTGGGGCAGGTCTGTGTTCCTCATGAACTGAGGATTAACAGGAGGGTGAATAAGGAGTGAGAGAGATTAGAGGGTAGGTTAGGGAAGGCTTTACATGAGGACCTGTGATTGTCCCCGTGGGGAAGGGACACTGTAGCCATCATGAGGTATACTTACCTTTTGGCGATTGACCTGAGTGCTTATTGTGAAGCCTAAACTCCAGGCCTAACGGGAATCCTCCATGAACGTTTTAGGTCCCTGCAAAAGCCCTCACTAGCTGAGGGGGCACGCAAGGCAGCAGACAAGGTGGGAGCTGTCCAGCAGGAACAGAGTGCTGTCAGTCCTCACTGGCGGAGGCGGCTAAGAGCTAATGCCCAGGTCATGAGCTTCTCCTCTGAGTATCCCTCCATGGGTGGGGACAGGGAGCCAGTCTCTTCCCACCCAGATCGGGAATCTAAACGGGGGCATCATGGGACGCCTGGGTGGCTCAGTCGGATAAGGGTCTGACTTGGGCTCAGGTCATGATCCCAGGGTCCTGGGCTGGAGTCCCACATCGGGGGGCCCCTGCTCGGTGGGGAGTCTGCTTCTCCCTCTGCCAGCTGCTCCCCTGCTTGTGCTCTCTCTCTCTCCCTGAAAAACAAATAAATAAACTCCTTTAAAAAATAATAAAATAAAATAAAGGGGGCATCGTTTCCCTTCACAGTGTCAGGGTTGGCTCTTTTTCCTTCTAAGCATTCAGCACTGAGGCCAGGGTGGTCACACATTGTTGGCACAGTTAACTGATAAACGATAAAGAGCCTGTGATCAAAGGGGTTTGGTCATGATTCAGGGTCCAATGAGACCAGAGATCAGAAAGGAAAGATATCTGAATAAACTGAAACTCTTAGGAAATTCTTAAGGTAGTGCAGCCTGACTTGACTTTGACAGAGAGAAGAAGGGATGGAGGGGACAGAGGCTAAACCAGGTACCAGAGGTACTCGATTTTTTACGAGGAAACCCACCTTTAAGATGTGTACTCCCCACCCCAGTTTCAAAAATCAGTGCAAAAAATAACTCAAGAATACAAAAATGTGTATTTTAGAAAGCAAACATCTCCTGCAATTTCGCAGACCTGAATCAGAGATGTCCACGGTTAACAGTATGATGCATATTCTTTCCCGTTTTTTCCCAGATTTTTCTACCATTTTTACATTACTTATAAAAAATGGAATTATAACATATGTTTTTACAACTGTTCTGAAACTTGCCATTTACTCTTAATAATACTCGTGGGTATCTTTTCAAATCATATAATTCATATAATTTTTTTTAAAGATTTTATTTATTTATTTGACAGATAGAGATCACAAGTAGGCAGAGGCAGAGAGAGGAGGAAGCAGGCTCCCCGCCAAGCAGAGAGCCCGATGTGGGGCTCGATCCCAGGACCCGAAGGCAGAGGCTTTAACCCACTGAGCCACCCAGGCGCCCCTAATTCATATAATTTTTTAAACCTTAGCACAGTTTTCTATAGTTGAGATATAAATTATTTAAACTATATCCTATTGATGGACACTTGGGTCATTTCCAATTTTTTACTTAAGTAAACATTAGTGCAATTAATAAAACTTTATTTTATTTTTTTTAAAGATTTTTTATTTATTTAAGAGAGAGATCACAAGAAGGCAGAGAGGCAGGCAGAGAGAGAGGGGGAAGCAGGCTCCCTGCTGAGCAGAGAGCCCGATGCGGGGCTTGATCCCAGGATCCTGAGATCATGACCCGAGCCGAAGGCAGGCACTTAACCCACTGAGCCACCCAGGTGCCCCTAATAAAACTTTATGTATGTGCTTTTGTGTGCATGTGTGTGTCTATGATAATTTTCTTAAAGCAGAATTGTTTGATCAAGCAAGAACATTTGAAACATTGGTGGAAACTGCCAGACTGTCTTCTGAAAAGGTTGTACAAGTTCACACTCCTGCTAATAGTGTATGAGACCACTTCCTTCGTCACACACTTCAGACACTGAGGAGCAATGATTTTTTTCAATGATTTTTTTTTTGTCCATTACATTGGTTTATTACATTTGGGAACATGCTAATTTTCATATGATTCATTTTTTTTCTCTGATTATAAAAGTGATACACACAATGGTTAAAAAAAAGAAAAATTAGAAATAGGTGTTTGCATCTTGAGTTGTTTGCTTCTGTGGGCAAGCTGTCCAACTAAGCCTCTCTGGCTCTCCTTGTGCCCAAAAGAACCACGTGGCAATTAGCCCTCTTTTAATTTTTTCCTAATTCAAAAGGAAAAACTTAGCACCTTCTTGTTTTATTTTTTATTTTTTCTAAGGAGGCTCCATGCCCAATGTGGGTCTTGAACTCATGACCCTGAGGTCAAGAGTCATATGCTCTACTGATTGAGCCAGCCATGTACCCAGTATCTTCTTGTTTTAAAATTAAATTTCAGGGGCACCTGTGGGGCTCAGTCAGTTAAGCATCTGACTCTTGATCCCAGCTCAGGTCTTGTTCTCAAGGTCACGAGGTCAAGCCCTGTGATGGGCTCCACACTGAGCATAGAGCTCCCTTAGAAAAATAAAACGAGGGGCGCCTGGGTGGCTCAGTGGTTTAAGCCTCTGCCTTCGGCTCAGGTCATGATCTCTGGGCCCTGGGATCAAGCCCCACATCAGGCTCTGTGCTCAGCGGGGAGCCTGCTTCCCCCCTGCCCCACTCTCTGCCTGCCTCTGCCTACTTGTGATCTGTCAAATAAATAAAATCTTAAAAAAAATAAAGTAAAATTTAATTAAAATGCAAAATTATTTGGTAACTAATGAGAATGAATACATTTGGCATTTATTAACTTTTTTTCTTTGTCTTTCTTTAGGAATAGCTGGTTCACGTCTGTCTATTTTTCCACTGGATGATTCACTTGAATCTTCTTGAGTTATAAGAGTTCTTGGTACGCCTCATTAATGATACTATGAGCCTTTTGCCTATCCCACTGGTTGCAAATATGTATTTTCCTCCCAGTTTAACATTTGCCTTTTGATTTTGTCTGGTAACATTTGCTTACTGAAGTTTATGCAAAGGTCTTTCTTTTTTGGTGTCTGCGTTTCATAACATTCTTAGGAATGCTGAGCACTTCTTTTATTTTTTTATCCTTAATTTTATTTTAAATTGTGGTAAACTACACATAAACATAAAGTGTACCATCTTAACCATTTTAAGTGTACAGTTCACTAATGTTAAGTATACTCACTTTAATGTGCAAACAATGTCCAGAAAGTTTTCATCCTGTAAAAATAAAATTCTGTACCCATTAAACAACAACTTTTCCCAGACTCTGGCTAACCCCTCTCTATTTACTGTCTGTGTGACTTTGACAATCCTGGGCACTTCCTGTAAGTGGGATCATACTTGTATTATACAAGTATTTGTTTTGTGTGACTGGCTTATTTCATTTAGCATCATGTCCTCAAGATTCCTGCATGGGGTAGCATGTGTCAGACTTTCCTTCCTTTTTAAGGCTGAGTAATATTCCACTTCAAATATTCCTTTGTCACACTGATTCATTCATCCACGGAAGGACACTGGGGTTATTTCTACCTCTTGTCTGCTGTGAATGCTGCTGCCAATGAACACGAACAAATACCTCTTCAAGACATTGCTTTTGATTCTTTTGGGTGTATACCCAGAAGTGACATTCCTGGATCACATGGTAATGCTATTTTAAGTTTTTTTTTAGGAACCACCACATTGCTTTCCACAGCAGCTACACATCTGACATTCCTACCAGCAGTGTGTAGTAAGTGTTCCAATTTCTCCACATGCTCGTTGACATTTTTTTTTAATTTTTTTAAAATTTTATTTATTTATTTGACAGATAGAAATCACAAGTAGGCAGAGAGACAGGCAGAGAGAGGAGGGAGCAGACTCCCCGCGGAGCAGAGAGCCTGATGTGGGGCTCGATCCCAGGACCCTGAGATCATGACCTGAGCTGAAGGCAGAGGCTTTAACCCTCTGAGCCACCCAGGCGCCCCATCACTGACATTTTTTGATAGCCGCCATCCTAATGGGTATGACATGCTTGCTCTTACGTGTTCAAAAAAAAAAAAGTAATAATAATTAAATAGACTTGATTTTCCGGTGGTTTACGTTTGCAGAAAAATTGAGCAGAAAGTACAGAGATTTATCATACGCACCCTACCCACCCCCACACGCATAGCCTCCCCCACTATCAGCATCTCCAGCAAGATGGGTACGTATGTTACAGTTGATGAACCCACGCTGACATATCATTATCACCCAAAGACCACAGTTCACATCAGAGTTTACTTTCCATATTGTACCTTCTATAGGTTTTGACAAATGTATGACAGGTATCCACCATTACAGTGTCATACAGGATAGTTTTTCTGTCCTAAAAACCTTCTGTTCTCCATCCATTCATCCTTCTCCACCCACTTCAACTCCTGGCAATCACTGATTTTTTCATTGTCTCCATAGTTTTGATTTTCCAGAATGTCATATAGTTGGCATTGCACAGTATGTAGCCTTTTTTTTTTTTTACATCTATAGCCTTTTTAAATTGGCTTTTTTCACT